>NW_005054574.1:360813-375087 GCF_000277835.1 Geospiza fortis
TGGATATGTCCCCAAGCACTCCCTGAAAGCCTACTAAGGCCACCAGTAGATGGTGGTAACAACACAGTTTCTTGGTGGGGTTTTTGTTGTTGTTGGTTGTTTGTTGTTTATTTGGTGGCTTTCTTTTCGTTTTTCTTTGGGGGGGGAATTAGGGTTTTTTGTTGTTGTTGTTTTTTGGGTTTTTTTGGGGGGGGGTGGGGTTTTTTTGGTTTTTTTTGCTGTTGTTCTTTGAGGAAATGATTGGCAATTTTGTGTGCTCCCCAACAGGCTCCAGATGTGAACCACAGTTTCATCGCTCAGCAGTGGGAAAGAACGTGGCTCCACCTGAAGCAGGCACAAAGGGCTGGCTTACAAACCCTGTAGATGTAGTTCTAATTTCAGAGCAGCTATTTGCAAAGGCAAGGGGATGTTTTGCTTGCTTGCTACAGATTTTCTTTGTTTTTCTTCTGTATTTAAAGGCTGGAGGTTTAAATTTGTGGTTCGATTCCCACTTTAGCAGTAGCGCCCACATATTGCAAGGGTGATGCTGCAGCAGCTTTGGTTGGTGTAAGGTTTAAAATCTGGTATAAGTTTTTTATAAGGCCCAACGAAATTCCTTTTTGAAATGAAATTTTAAAAAATAGCATAGAGAATAAGGTAAAGATCTTCCTGCTGCTTGAGTATTTCTTTGTCTGTAGCTTTGGTTTGGTTTCAGTGGAACAAAATTTAATCTAATGAAAATGTTTAAATGCATTTTGACCACTTCCCTGTTCTTGCATACCTTAAACAGTCATTTCAAACAGAAAACTCACCAAACCAAATAACTGAATCTGTGTCCATTGGACCAATGTCCAAGTATTGTTCTGCATATAGATTTTTTTCACCTTTGCAGCCAAGTCCTTGTACAAGCAGCACATTACCAACCAAGGTTTACCCCCACAAAAATCATACTGGAATGTAAAATTTGAATTCCCTCTGTGTCTAAATTAGCACATATATTTGCTGGTAAAAGCATTTCAGCTGGTGTAAGTACTTAAGGTGTTCACTCCAGTTAACAATAAATTTGATGTTGCTGCAGTTAAAAGTGTAAGAATATGAAGGAAATTACACTGATATATGATTAATTGCAATCTGAGATGAAGACTTACTGGATTATTGCACTCACCTTGATTAAAGAACCATACTCTACAATATTCACTACTAGTTTGAACATTTATGAAGCCTGCTGAGATTCAGTTGGTAAAGTGAGTGCATTTCTCCTGGAACATAAAAGCTACTTTATATAAAATATAAAATTCTATCTTATGCCATCAAATAAAATATCTGACAAAGAAATAACCTTGTATAACACATACAGTTGTGAAAAATAGAAGGCTTTTATTCCTAGTTTGAGGAAATTGTTCTGTACATTTCATATTTTTGGAATTGCAGGATGTGCTACGTTAGCATTCAGTTGTTTTAGTATCATGAATCTTACACCACTCTGTGTGCAATGATTAGGCAATGTTGTGATTTATTGGAGCCAGGTGGTCTGCCCCCACAACTAGTTACCACCTAGGGAGAAGTTATACCCTAGGAAAACAGCTCTCTTCTCAGGTGTTCCCTTTGTGCCCTTTTCCTCCCTTTTTTCACCAGCCTGGTTCCAGAGCTTCTAAAAATGAGCATAAATCAGGGCTGAGTTTGAGACCCAGAAAACCTGAGCTACTGGACAAGAACTGAGTTGAAAGAGCAATGAGTCAGGCCCTTTTTGTGCGCTTCACAGCCCAGCCTGAGCAGCCCCACTGCTCAGAAACATGACTGAGAGCAGCTGTGCACATTGGTCACCGCGCTGCGCTGGGGCTCCAGGATATTCCCTTTAATCCTCCCCATTAGTAAAAAAATCCAGCCAGAAGAGGTCAAGAAGCTGTAAAAGACGCAAAGCCTCTTGTCTCCAATGCGTTCTTTGTGGTCTATTTTTACAGAAATCTCCCTTGGTTCAAGCTGTCCCAAGATTAATGTTTCAGGGAGGGTTAGTCAGCCTTCCCGGCCATGGAAAAGTAATCACGCCACTCAGGCAGCGCAGCAAATTGATAAGGCGCTGTGGGAAGTGCTCTTTTATATTCTGGCAGCCTGGGCCCCCAGCCTGTGTCAAGTGCGCTGAGAAGATGCCACAGCCACTCGGCCTGTGTAAATATCTGCCACAAAACCTCTCCCAATAACGTCAAAGCAAACTCACTCGAGGGAAATGAGCCCTTCCTGTAAATAGCCGTGAAAGACCCGCTTTGTTGGCTGATGGGGGTATTAAACACTTTTTTCCTGGAACATTTACACCACGGCTAATAACAAATAAGCCAGAGTACACTGAAGCTTTATCATTTGTCATTGCATTTGGCAGGTAAATTAGGGTTTTGCTCAACAACAGCAGCTCTACAAGCTGAGAGAGACTATGCAGGTCCAACAACCAGCGAGGATCATCTTGATGCTGCAAGTCTGTGGCAGATAAGAGGCTGTGGGGGGACAGCCCCTGAGTATGACCCTTTAGGAGTGTCCCTGCACCCCTTTGGGGATGCAGTCAGGTGTCACTGCTGGGCTGGTGCCTGCTTGCTCGCACTGACCCTGCTCTGCAGTTCTTATCCCAGAGCTGCTCAGGGTTATAAACTGGATGATAAACCTCTCTCTCCTACTCTTTTAGAGAAAGTCCTCTTTCTCTTTTAGCTCACCAGGCTGTCAGAGGAGCTGATGCAAAAGCAATTTATTCAGCTCAAACCACCATGTGACTCTTTGCCCTGACTCTAAATAGGATGGCAAGTGGAAATCGTGGGTTTTATTACCTTGTCCGTAGATTTTATTCAATCAGATCCAGGATTTAACTCTTTGGGTACCCAATGATGTTGATTGGCAAGTAGTGATGGTTTGAAAACTCCTAAATCTGTCTCGCTGCTTTACAAGGGAACCTGAACCTGAACTCGTGGTTTCAAAGTCTGTCAGGCCTGGTGCTGTGATCCCTTCCATGGGGAGGCTGTTCTGGTGCCCAACCATGCTCTGGGTGAACAACTTTTTCCTGATGTCCAGAGTAAACCTTCCCTGACACAGCTTCATACCATTCCCTCAGATCCTCAGGGAGAAGAATGGCACAGTTGAAACATACCACAAAAATTCTTTGCATCAAGTTGAGTGATCTTTTTTTGCATGAGTCTCTCTCCTACCCTGGGCTACTCCACAGCAGATTGCTCACCAATTTCTGCTCAGGAAGGTTTTAATCTGGTGGCTCACCCACCAAACCCAGTTTTCCTGGTGTTACATACAAGAACTGGACCCTCAGAGGTGGCGAGGACAGCTCCAGAGAGCCCCCTCCCTCAGCCTTATCCATCATACAGAGACCATCTATAGAGGGAGTCCTCTGGTGTGGTACAACTTTAGAAGAAAGTATTTGTGTGGATATCATTAATTAGTTACAGTTGGCACAGAAATTGCTAATTGCTTTTAGAATATTAGCTGTGATTATGTTTGATTTTAAAATTTCCTTCCTTCCTTCCTTCCTTCCTTCCTTCCTTCCTTCCTTCCTTCCTTCCTTCCTTCCTTCCTTCCTTCCTTCCTTCCTTCCTTCCTTCCTTCCTTCCTTCCTTCCTTCCTCTTCCTTCCGCCACTTCCTTCCTTCCTTCCTTCCGCCACTTCCTTCCTTCCGCCACTTCCTTCCTTCCGCCACTTCCTTCCTTCCTTCCTTCCCTCCTTCCGCCACTTCCTTCCTTCTGCCACTTCCTTCCGCCACTTCCTTCCTTCCTATTTGGAAATAATTTTGCCTCCATCCTGATGTCAAGCCATGTTTTATGTTTTCCCTGTGTCCACTGCTCTTTGAACAATCTTTGGCCAAGTGATCATGCTAGTGAAGTGTTTGATATCAAGGCAGAGCCTTTCTTTCCTTTGTCAAGCATTGGAAAGGGCTGCCCAGGGAGGTAGTGGAGTCCCCATCCCTGGAAATGTTAAGGAAATGACTGGATGTGGCACTCAGTGCCCTGGGCTGGTGACAACGTGGTCAAAGGTTGGACTCCATGATCTTGGAGGTCCTTTCCAGCCTAAATGATTCTGTGATTTTTTCACACACTGTTGCCTATTTCTTGGGCAACGTGTGAGAAATCTGATTCTTTTATTTCTTTTGGAACCAGATTGAGCCTCTATTACCAACTGACTTCACACCTCCAGTACCAGGAATATGAATAGCCATAAAAAATAACACAGGTTTGTGCTGGTCAGTTTCAGGGCAGGTACTATGAAGCTGCCTAATTTTCAGACAGATTTTTCCTTTTCTATCTATTTTTTTTTAAAGTTCACTGGTTTCCATCGAGGACAAATGACCATCAGATCTGGTCAGCAAGACAAGTAATCCAAAAAACAGACTTTAGATATGATGCAATTAATCTGTCCCTATTAAGGCAAAGTTCTGCATTATTTCTATAAGGAGGATGAAAATAGAATGTTTAATTGATGTTTTGATTACAGTGGCTTTAGAGTGCAGACAATAATTTTCCTTCACAGATCAAAAAAACCTTGAAGCTTTAGCGGTGCAGCAGAGAGGGAGATGTGGCAAGAAGCTGAGGTTATAGGGTTCAGCTCTAAATATTCTTAAATATAGGGAGGCTTTATTGTTGTGGAATTTCTGTACCTTGATTTAAAAGCCTCAGTCTGACCATGAACTAACATGAGTATGAGCTTTGGGACTCAGACCCAAAATTATAACTGGCTGCTTATCATCAATGGCTCCAGCCTTAATTTGCTGAAACAAGGACAACTGGGGCCTTTATCTCTGTTTTCTTGCCCTTCCTCTTCCCATTTCCTTCTGCTTCCTCTTCCCATTTCCTTTTGCTTTTTAACTTTCCTTTTTTTCTCCTTCTCCATATCATTCTCCTCCTGTCTCCTTTGCTTTCTGCTTTCTCCTTTTTCTCTTTCTTCTAGAAGCAATTTTTGTATTACTACTTTTTAAAAAACAGATTAACACGCCATAGAATCGTAGGATCACAGATTGATTTGGATTGGAAGGGATTTTACAAATCATCTTATTCAAACTTCCTGACACGGGCAGGAACACCTTCCACTGTCCCAGGCTGCCCTGAGCCATCCAGCCTGGTCTTGAGCACTCCCAGGGATGACAAATACACAACTTTTCTGGGCAGACACACTTGGTGTTGTCATTGTGTGCTTTGTGAAATTTTTGCATATGAATTTACCTCACTACACTATGAGAAACACAAGCTTCAGCACCTGTCATGACTTACGATTTTTCTTCCTCCCAGTCCTATTCTCCTGCTGATGGGTTAGCCTACCCCTAGACAAGTTTTAAAACTCTCAGGGATGCAGCTGTTGAAATGCATGTTAGCTTAATCAAAAACCAAATAAACAGCCAAGATGTGTGGGAAAGGAACCAACCGTACTCACTGTGAACACAGCAGTGTGCAGGATGGACATCTTTTCCCTTTAGTTCCTCTTGTGATTCAAAGTTGAGTTTTTTTCACCCGTGAACCAGAGAGTAACATTTGATCTCAGTTTGACTTCTGAAATAGGTCACTGTGGGGTTGGGGAGCAGAGATACGCAGAGATGATGCGTCTGCCTGGAGATCAGTTTCTTGTGGCTAAGGCAGAGCAGATAGGAAAGCATAAATCAAAATAAATATCTTTGTCCCTGCTGTGGTTGAAATGGGCTCCTGTGGTATCCAGGGACAGCAGAGGATTTGGAAAGAAAGGTTGCAGTGTGATAGTATTTTTCCCTTTGTGGTTTACTCAGAGTCTTGCATGGGAAGATGGGGAACAGCTCTGAGCACAGATAATTGGGATGAATCAGTGTTTCTAATTCCACCCATGATAGCTTCTGTGAGAACTGGAGAGGTTAGCCCCAAAACACAGCACTGGTTTGGAAACACTGCTGCTTGTTTCAAGGGGAGCCAGAGTAAATAATGTGCACAAACGTGACTCTGGACTCTCATTACAGAGAACAACATTAAAATTATTTAATCTCCTTTTTGTTTTATAAACAAACTAGATTACCTTGAGGGATGAATTAGATAGTAAGGACTGCAGTGTGGGAGAAATCTCTAACTTCTGACTCTGTTAATGGGATGGTGCATGGACAAGTTCAGTACCACTGTTTCTAGAGAAATGAGTCCAAAAATTATTAAAACAAATGAGTAAATGTCAAACAAACTGGACATATACAGCCCATAGGTCCTGATGGATTGCTCCCACAAGGGTTGACTAATGTCATTGTGAGGCCACTCTCAATTATTTTTGAAAAGTTGTGACAATCAGCAGATTACTGCTGATAGGAAGAAGCAAATGTCACCTTTATCTTCAGGAAGGGCAAGAAGGCCCTTCTGGTGAACTACAGGCCAGCCAACCTCACCTTAATCTCTGAGAAGGTGATGGAGCAACTAATCCTGAAAATTATTTCCAAACAAATAAAGGACAAGAAGATGACTAGGAATAGTCAGGAACAGATGTACAAATCATGCTGATCAAGCTCATAACCTCCCAGACAAACTGGCAAAGTGGAGTTTAGATAGGTGGGCAGTGAGCTGACCTGAAAACTGGCTGACCTGCAGGATCAAACACTTGTCATCTATGACATGAAGTCCGCTCTCCAGTGGTATGCACCAGGAATTCATACTGGAGCCAACATTGCTTTAAAATTCTGTTAATAATGTATAAAACTGATGATAATTTGATTTCTTTCTCTTATTGCAAAGAAAAATGATCATGGATCCTGTTTTACTTCCAGTTGCAAAAGTCCCCACGAAGTTTCACTGGATCAAAGACTGAACTGAAGATATCCAACTAAATCCATATTGCAGTAATTATTACACTCCAGATGAAAATTTTCACCTCAGCATTGAAAAACAGTGGGAAATTCTTGCATTTTCATAAACCAGAGACAGTTATATGCGCTTCAACCATTTTGTTCCTTCTTACTACTGCAAAAAAACACCCCTAGAAAAGTTGAAACAAAATTTATGTAAGGAAAATTACTCTGTAAAACAACACTGTGAGATTTTTTTCCCCTCTTGGTGTAAACTATACCAAGCTCACAGGAAAAGAAAAAAGATTCTTCAGTAATTGTAAATATAGCCTGCAGTAATCAGACTGACATATTATATCTATCCTACAATGGGAAACAATACTAGATAATGTTGAATTGCACTGTGGTTTGTTTGGGCTTTTAGCAGTAATTTCAAATGTTTATTAGGTGCTCCAGTTCTGGGGTACTCATAGTCCCCTGCTCCTCCATGGCCTCACCAGCTGCAGGGTGACTGCCCCCAGCTGAGGAATTCCACTTGCTGGGAAGGTCCAAGCCGGTGTGTCCTGGGAGAATAGGACTACATCAGCCTGGACCCATATCTCTGGGATAGCCAGAGGATATCCTGCCTTCTCCATGCCTGGGAGAAAGCTGGATAGCTCTGGAATAGAGTGAGCTGAAAAGTCATCTGTGAAATCAGGGGTTTAAGGAAGAACAGAAAGTGAGGCAAACCAAGAGTGGAGGTGCACCCATATTTTTGTGCTTGTGTGAATGTCTGCCTGGCTTTCTGTCCTGGTTTAGGGCAATTTGGGAGAAAAACAGGTCAGGGACAGCTGCAGCACCCTCAGGATTTAGAACTTGGACTTCACTGGTGGTGGTCAGTCAGTCCCTCACACACCTGTGGTGCTCTGACAGCTGTAGCATTTTTATTGGGAAACTCTGAAGGGAAGGGGGTCTCATCCCCAGGCAATGTTCTGTGGCCTCATTTCTCTTCCTAAACCATTAAAGGGACTTCTTTCAGAAAGAAGAAGAAGAAACAGGGATTTTTTTTTCCTAGTTCCTGCTGCGTCAGTGAGTGTCCTGGCACACCTGAACATGAGACATCCATTTAAATGGTTGGAAGAACCAGTACTCCCTGCTGGATGTCTCTCAGAAGGCTCTGAGGGAAGGCATCCCTCTGGCAGATGGAGGGACCCAAGGAGCTGGTGTGTGACAGGAAAGCTCCTGGCCATGAAGATGGCTGAGGAGATGCTGCGGTGATGCTCCATCCGTGCCTGCTGGAGGGAGCAGCAGCTGAGGTGCAGGCAGAGGCTGTGAGCCAGGCTGCAGGTGCTCAGTGAGCCCACAGCTGTGCAAACAACATCACCCGTGCTCCCACAGCCCCCACAGAGTGAGCAGGTACACAAACCCTTGGATTCAAGGCTTCAGGCCAGCCAGGATGGGGAACTGTTTGCATTTGGCTGGGGGCACAATCAGAGCTGCTGAGAGCAGAGAGGATCCACGGGCTTAGACAGCCCAGCTGTTAAACTGAGCTTAAGTTAGCTCAGCTGGTCAGAACCTGGTGCTCATAACACCAAAGAGGGTTGATCCCAGATGTATGGGCCATGCACTGAAGAGCTGGACTCAATGATCCTTGTGGGTCCCTTCCAACTTGGAATATTCTCCAATTCTGTGATCTGAAGTCCCTGGTAAATAAAAACTGAATCTGGTCTTGTGATGATTCTTTGTCATTTTCCTGGCTTTCCATCTCAAAATAGGCTACAAATTCTGTGCTAAGAAGCTCCATGATTTAGGTTATACAGCTGAGGCTGGGTCTTTACAAGTTCATCTGATAGGGACAGAGATTTTTCCATACCTGCATAAGAAAGTGGCACGTACTTCTGAAGCACAGTCCTCCCCTGAGCCTTTCCTGGCACTCCCTGCCAGGAGGAGTGTGAATCTGATTGCCACAGGGTTTTTTTGCCTGTGTGACAGATCAGCCATCTGCTCAGCTCTGGTGGTACAAATCCAGAATTTTGGGTAACTTCAGCAGAGCTGCTCAGAAGAGACACATGCAGCTGAGGTCAGGATCTGTTCCACTTAATTAAATAAATAAAGGTTAAGTATCCTGGAAGATCCATTTTCCAGTGTCCTTAACCTTCTCTTTGCTGGTGACCTCCTTATTTATTTATTTACTTATTTTCCAACTGAGCTTTTCATGGCCATTTCATTGACATAAATTTTCCAGCTTTTTTAATACAGAACATCTGTGGTCCCTATGCAGTGTCCTCTATAGGTCATGGGAAAGCTTTATCTTACTAATAAGCTTCATTCCTCTATATATTCAAGCCCAATTGATGGGGCCAAGTGTGTTTATAAATAAATATTGTCTTGTAATGACCGTTTCCATATGTCCCAGAGGAATAGAGATTTTGTCCTTTTGAGCTGTCCAGCTGCCTCCTTTGTAACAGTGAGAACAGTTTTCCTCTGTCTGGTTAACATTTGATTTATGTGGAAATGAACTCCCCAAGGTGACAGGCCAGTGATACTGAAGAATGCAATGCTCCCAGCTACCCTTTAACAGTCAGGGAACTCTGTTCATCCACCCACCCTTCATTTTTCTCTTCATCAAACTAAAGTGGTTGTATTTATTGAATCTCTCTATTTGTCTCACTGACCAGCTCTGTCTGCCTCAGCCAAACAGGGACAAAAGCATGAGGAAGGCAAGCAAGTTCCACTGGAGCTCTGTCACATATCTCTCACTAAGAAAAATGACCAATGACGTAGGACATGGTTAAATTATGGAAGAATATGTTTGCTGGGAAATGCAGAGCATGGATTGCCAAAATGTATGGTGAATGATTGGCTCTTCTTTACTGATGAGAGCAGCAAGAAATATGCTGCCATATGTCTTCTCCTCTGCACAAAGTGTGATCCAATAGCTCCTTATGACTGAAGGATGATACTGTGCCCAGGGCTTATTTCTTAACTCTGTCCCATCAGAGACAGTATGTACTTCTTACACAAGCCTTGATCTGCTCTGCATCCTCTGCCAACTAGGCAGCACTGCGGAAGAGGTCAGGACCCATCTTTTAAAGGCTTTCAGAAGAAATCCATTGGAGACTTCAGAAGAACAACACACAAGACTTGCGTAGGATATCTGTTAATCTTTGCTTCTGAAATTGTTCCTTGAGCTACATATACATGTGTTTATGTGGAGATATACATACAGAGTAAAGAATGTTTATTCTGATTTTCCACTCTCCCAAAACGTTGTGCTGTGTGGAAGGGAATGAATGCCTGGGGATTTCTAGGCTTTGGTTTCTGGTAAGGCCAGTCTGCTAAACTGTCTGATCAATCCTCCAGGCTTGATAAATAACGAGAATACATTCCTATGGCTGTAATTTCATCTTACCCTGTAGTCTACCAGAAAGGTAATGAGGAAAGAAAGGTAATTTTCAAGAACTTCATTTTATTATGCAGAAAAATAATCCAAGTATTATCCCTCTCCCTTAGCATGCTGGGGTTTAGCTCTTAGTAAAGAAGGGTTATATCAAAGTAGGACATGTATTTTGGGTATTTAGATGTTTCTTCATTTTTGTGAGAAATCCAGTTTTGACTGATCCATGAGGGACTAGACAGAGCCTCCCTTTCCTGTACTCTGGGACATGTTCCATGGGAGAATTCAGCAGAAAACCAATTCCTGTAAATTAAGTTATGACATCCTTATCATGTTTTCCAACTCCTCTCATATAGCACAGCAATGTATGTCAGAAGGGGATGTGTGGTCTGGTTTTGATACCAGTGAGATTTTGTATTGCAGTCCTGGCTCTTCTATTTCAAATGGCAAAGGGAAAGCTGTACCATCAGGAAAACGACATAAAATACTATTTGTGGATATTTAATTTCAGGTTTCTGAAGTAGGAAAAAACCCAAATCCAAACAATCACACGCCAAACCAGCACAATTGATCTGTTACTGCTGGGATCTGTCCTTTTGTTGTTGTTGTTATGTAAACTGCATGACGGCCTGGCTTTCCAACGGTGGGAAAATCTCCTGAGAAGAAACGTGTCCCTCGCTTCCTCTGGGAATGCTCCGTACCCTGGAGATTCTTCTTGCTTGACATTTTGTTTCTCAAGTGACTACTGGACCTTTGCTCAGATGAGATAAGTCATTTTTCCTTCCCTGGCTACAAGAAGTACATGTAATTATGCAGTTGTAGGGCTTAAGGCTAAACTGGTTTATGACAGTGCACATGCAGGGAGTCGTCCTCCCAGAGCTCTTCTGAGCCAGACTGAGCTGGGCTGTGTTACTTTGTCCATGTTTTGGGGGCAGGTAGCACAGCAAGCTCAGGAAATCCCTGTTCAGTGGTGGGCCATTGCCACTCCCTGCTCTCATACATTTTCCCACAGCAAATTTGGGGACCAACATACTTGAATGCAAACTAGGGTCTACTTCTTATGTTTTTGAGCCAGAAACAAACCCTGTTTATAAAATTAAAACAGATATTTGTTCTATATTCTGGAAATACAGCAGAGTTAGTGTGAATAAAGGCTATAAAATATGATGAGGTTTCATCTGGAAAACTTGAAATCCTCTACAAAACACCAGATTCAGATTATGCTCAGATTATGTCAAACAAATGTAGCAAATCAGAACATCTTCTTTGCACCTGATAGTGTTTTCAGATAGGAGCTGCTCACATTCACAGCATTTGGAAGGCACTTTGCAGGCAGGACAGTTCTAACAAATGCACACAAGTAATCCAAACAGTCTACTTAAATTTATTTTAATTGTACAGTGTTTGGATCTGGCATTTCAAATAGCACCAGTCTATCCTGCAGTGTCTGGAGGTCTGTCTCCAAAAGGAGCCAATTCTCTCAAAACCAGTACTGAACTGTGAGATATTATGTTAGGGAACACCAGATCATGTTTTCTCACTTGATTACTGATGTATCTTTTTTTCTTTATTGAGGTTCCATTTCTACATAATCTTCTTCTCTTTTTTTTTTTTTTTTTTTTTTTCCCAGAGAATCTATGGAACAAAAATAGCCTGCTGCCATATGGAAAGGGCAACTAGAACCTTGTTGCTGTTTCCTTTTCCATCAGAGGTTGCACTGAAATGTCTAAACAAAGATATTTGTGTTTGTGTGGAAGTTTAGGATTAAAGATCTCTCTGGGGCTGAAGGCACACACCCACGCTGCCTGGGAAGAGCTGCTTCAGGATTGGGAAAACTCCCCTGCTAGACAGACTTATGCTCTGGAGATCCTGCCACTTTTCCCTTGGAATGCTCTTCCTGCCTGCACTCTTTAAGTAGATATTTAACTGTAGGATCCTTAAGAATTCTCCTAATTTGGAGGGGGCTTCACACAAGTGTATAGGGATTGCTGAACTGTTTAGGATTTCAGAACTGCTCAGGTGTTTCACAAAATCACAGAATGCTTTGGGTTAGAAGGGACCTCAAAGCTCATCCAGTTCCATCCCCCTGCCATGGGCAGGGGCACCTTCCACTAGACCAGGTTGCTGAGATTCCCATCCAGCCTGGCCTTGAACACTTTTTATCTCAGTAGGTAACAGCATCCCGAGTGTTTTAATTTTGTTCTATTTATTCATATTAGCAGGCAGAACTCTACAATTCACAATTTCTTAGGTATCTATGTCTTAGCAAGTGATTTCCAAAACAACAACTGGAATCCAGCACTTGAAGATCTCCCCTTCAGAAGCCTTTGGTCTGAAATAAACTAAAACCACATTTGCTTCACCAGAAAGAATAGTACATCTACTAAGAAATGTTTTTAAAACTGTGACCAGCTGACATTCACTTCTGCTTTCCTTAAAAACTGTCTGTCCCTTGACTTCTTCAGAGCATTCCCACATTACCCTGGTTCCCTAGAGGAGCTGTCTTCTGCTCCCTTGGATGACAAATTTCTTCAAGTCTACTGTCTCTGATATCCCTGTTTTCCATCTTGCCTGGTCATTGTCTCATTATAATACTCCATGTGTGCCAGAGATGGCTTGTCCTACCATTCCTGGGTTTTAGTCTTCCTTTTGCCCAGCAGCCCTTTGTTGAGCTGGTTCACTGGAGTGGCCCAGCCAAATTGTTTCAGCATTCACACTCCTCTGTTTGCCACAGAGAATCCATGTTGTCAGTGCTCAGAGCGTGAGCAAGACCCTCACATGCCATAATCAGTGGCTTAGTAGGAGGAAAAGCAAAAGCCAAGGAAGGGAAGCAGGAATCTGGTTTGCCTCTGACAGCCCCTTGAACTGTGCTCTGGCAGCTCTGAGCAAGCCTTCCCTGGGGGCACATCAGGCACATGTGCTTTGGAGAGCAACGGGATCGGGGCTGATCCTCGCTGCTGCTGCTGCTGCTGGGAGTTCGCATGGTCACGGCTGTGACCCAGCTGGGAGCCAGTCCCCGCCTGGCTGAAGGGGCTGCACGTAGCTCTCTGCTGGCTGCTGATTTCCATGACCAAATTCCATGTCCTGCACGGCATATGCAGTTCCCCTGCGGCCTCATCCAGGGCTGGGGAGCTCCCCAGGGACACAAATGGGCGCTGAGAGTAAGTGCTACCCTTTAAAAGCTCACATCTCTGAGGGAAACCGTTTGGCAAGCTCTCTGTGTCTTTGCTAATGAACATTTCATCCCTCAAAAGGTATTTTTGCCCTCTTCTGTGTGCATAGTGCTGATTGGTCTGTACTTGTGGCAATTTTACCAAGCTGAAATGCCACAGCCTCTTGATGATTTCAGGTACCAAATTATTGTGGGCAAGTTTTTCAAAGGGAGTTCTGGAACCTGTTGCTACTAAGCAAACCTCTCCCCTTTCCACAGCAGGAACAAAACATCAACAAACTTTGGATGTGTATTTGCATACACACATTTGTACATGCACACATTTTTCCCCTGCAGTTTATTTCCCCAGTGTCATATCCCAAATGACATTCCCAAAGTACCCATATGAAATGCCTGGAAACCCTAATAGGGGTAAGAGTTCCCAGCCTTTCTCCACCACTGCGTGCAAATGTAAGTCAAGTTGAAAATTGCCAAGAGGAATGTGACCATGAGAAACTCACTGAGACACTTGACAGAAATCTAAACCAACACATTGGAAAGAGTTACAAACAAAAACCGGTCTCACAACCAGCGCTCCTCCTGTGACATCATGTCACATTAATCACTGCTAGGTTGACCTAATAAGGATGAAAATTTCCACTTCTGAGCCTGCTCTCCCAAACAAAAAAATGCACTTTTTGCTGTGTCGGACCTTCCTTAATGTCTGCCAGAAGAGATGGAGCTGGAAGTTTTGCTCAGATGTTAGTGTAGTTAGCTGAGGCCCAGGGTGGGAGAGAAGTCCATCTTAGTGAGGATCTTTTCTCCCTAAAGCACAATGGAGTCTCTGAGAATCTGAGAATGAGGATTCATTCTATAAATATATAATGGAATCTTTTGGCTGGAAAACCAAAGTAAAAATAACTTGGAGAATCCCTACTGTCAAATCTGGCAGTGCTTCTTTAAATATATAAATGTGACTATATATATATGTGTGTGTATATATAC
>NW_005054574.1:375097-376536 GCF_000277835.1 Geospiza fortis
AGCTTTTCTCCTTTGATTTGATAATGTGCCCAAAGAGAACTTAAGTTGAAGGATTTTACTGAGGAATTAATAGTTCTGTGCTTGAAGTGGAATAGGAAAGAATGTGTTGATATACACAGATGCATGGTTTTGGAAAGACTAAGGAGTTATCACCACTTGCTGGCTGTGGATTGCAAACACTGTGCAAGGTGTGACTGCCTATTTAAAATGATATTTCTGTTTTGTGGGCACCACTAAGAGCCTCTCAGTGAGTGAGTGCTCAGATGTTGGCATCTGAAATGACAAAGATATGATTGATTGCATGCTTCCATGCTAAATTATCGTGCTTGTACGTGTCTTGTGCATGATTTCAGATTAAACATTGCCACCTGTAAAGTCTCTGGCATCTCCGTTTTGAAGACTGTTCCACCTACCATTCAGTACATGGTCAAGAAATTTTTATTTCAGTTTTCTGAACTTCTTATTTCTCTGGTTTTGTGCCTTTCCTCTCATAATTGATATGGCAGAATTAGGACTCATTGCCTGTTGCTTTTTATCTTTAACCAGAGTATTGAATTGATATTTGGACAGATTGTTGTCCCTTAAGGAAAACACCCATGACTGGTAACACCATACTTGCTGATAATATAAACTGAAGTATATTCACATCTTTAAAATTAGGTTAAATTTAATATTTTATGGAGCACATTCAGTCTTGAATTCCATTTTTCATGTGAATGTTGACAGTATAAAGGAGCTGACTATAAGGAAAGCTTCAGTCCAGAAATTTTATTACTCTCTTAATTTAACACAAAATATTTAAAGAATGCAGTGAGATTTTGTATACGGAAAAAATAGCAGATGCCAAACAATTTAATCTGATCAGCCAAGAATAGTATCTGTTTACAATATGATTTAAAACACCAGCTAAGGCTGAGCAGACAACATTTATTAGTACTTGATATATTTTTGAAAAGCTGACCACCCAAGGGGAAAACAACTGTCACTTGCTCTCGCTCAAACTCAGCAGAGTTTCTTTCAGTGTGTGTCACAACCCTTCAGTTTTGCTTCATGTCCTGCCTGCCCTTGACTGAATTTGGAAACTGTGACAATCAGCAGAAGCAGCCCCTTTCTGACAGACCAACCAGATGACCCAGAATGAGAGACCTAATATCAAATAATACACCCTGAAGGACAACAAGGCTGGACCATGGGAGGATGCAATCAATTTTCATGGCTATTGTAGTTACAAAAGAAAAAAAAAAAACACTTGGGGAAAGCAGTGATGTTCCCTGGATGAGGAAGATGCTGAGCCCCAAACCACAATACCCTTTTGCAGTCACTCCAGTGGCATTCTTCAGTTTTATGGTCTTTGTAATAGACCTCAGACCCTAAAATCAAGAAATATAATTTCACTTTGGCCCACACAGAAGCTGGCTTTCTCATCCTTGCTGCTAAGA
>NW_005054574.1:376585-389373 GCF_000277835.1 Geospiza fortis
AAATTGTCCCCAGGGACATTTGTCGATGCTTTGAAGAATCCATAATTGGCACTGAAATGCATTTGTCAAATTAAGTCAACCATTTGGGGATGCCTAACTCTGCTGGGGTTTCTGTTCCCCCATGTTTGTTTGTTTCCTCTGTGGGAGATTAATTTAAGACTCACAGGAAAGCTTTCTCTTGACCAAAATTCATTAAACTCTCTCTATCCATAAATTTGGAGTGCAGCAGGGACCATTAGATCATCCCATCCGACATACTGAGCAATACAGGCCATGACATCATGCGTAGCTACTCTCACACTGGGCCCAGAAAAGTGTGCAGAGATTAACAAGTATCCTCCAGAAAATTACAGCATGTTTGTGTGGGGAGTGATGTCTTCATATAGATCAAATCTTCCTCAGGGTACAAAAAAATAGGTGTTAAACTTTTGTTAAAGGTGAAGAGGGGATCCAACATTATTTTCTTGCCTCTTTGAATTTTTAATAACCTAAATGTTAAAATAATTGGTAGCAATAACTAAAGTATGGACCACATTTTCCTTGAATGGACTTTTTTTTTTCTTCCTTGCATTGAAGTGTGTCTTGATGATCCTAGAACATTCCTTTCACTGCTAGCTAATAGCTCATCAGTGTTCTGAGAGTCCTCAGCCAGAAACCCCCTGAATACTTACTATTTTTAAATATTTCTTTTAATCCATGCCCTTGGTGGTGTGTCCTGACTGTGAGTGCCTCAATCCCAGTAGCTGTTTCTCTTGGACAGCACTGATCTTGTCTCTGCAGGCTAAATTTCTCTTCAGCATCCAATAAGGGAATATGGGAACATATTTTATCTTTACTGTCCAGTTATCACATGAGAAATCTCTCTTTTTTTTTTTTTTAATGTTCAAAGAATTCTTAAGGGAAAATAGAAAACACAATTCAGGGACATAGGATTATTAATAGGAGAAGCATTATAATTATGCTAAGGGTATTAGAAAATTCCTGTCTATCATCTTAGATTAGTCTAGATGTCATGTAAACACAAATATAGGGAAAAAATATTTTAATATAAGCATGTGGGGGAGAAATAGTTAACTCTCACCTGGCTATTCAAGCAAGCCCCCTCCCCCCGCCCAGTGTTTTGAAAACACCAGTCCCAGCAGAGATTATATTTTGTGAAAATAATGAAAGCTTTGTTCCTTTCATCGTGTAATATCTAATGGTTTTTCTCCTGTCAAAGTTCCTTTCTGGTCTTGGCCTAACTACTTTTGCAGATTGCAGCAAAAAACATTTGCTTCTTAAGGGAAAATAGAAAACACAATTCAGGGACATAGGATTATTAATAGGAGAAGCATTATAATTATGCTAAGGGTATTAGAAAATTCCTGTCTATCATCTTAGATTAGTCTAGATGTCATGTAAACACAAATATAGGGAAAAAATATTTTAATATAAGCATGTGGGGGAGAAATAGTTAACTCTCACCTGGCTATTCAAGCAAGCCCCCTCCCCCCGCCCAGTGTTTTGAAAACACCAGTCCCAGCAGAGATTATATTTTGTGAAAATAATGAAAGCTTTGTTCCTTTCATCGTGTAATATCTAATGGTTTTTCTCCTGTCAAAGTTCCTTTCTGGTCTTGGCCTAACTACTTTTGCAGATTGCAGCAAAAAACATTTGCTAATAATAACCACTGGAGTGGTTGGAAACTGGTTTCACAAAACGTCCTCAGTCTCTAGTTTGTGATGAAAAAAAGGATGTGGAGAATTAACCATCTTTTTTATTTTCAATCAGAAAAAATAGTGTGTCCATGCTGTTATCCAGATTGCAAAGTAAAAGCATGATTCCTGAACTTTATGAAGTGTAGATTAAGGCTCGGACTTCTATGGAATTCATTCACAATGGCTGTGAGGCAAAACCTCTGAAATGACCCTTTGGCCTGGAGTGACACATGGCTTTAGGGCAAAGGGCCATGGCACACATGAGATGTTAACTAAATCGGAATGTTCCTCTGGCTCTCACTTTACGAGGTCCTGAGTACCCCAGAAAGCCCAGAAGGAAGGATAGCCCTTCTGTGGAACGAGCCAGGCAGTTCTATATGCCAGGGCAGATCACTGTGGGACAACGTGCTCATGACGACATGTTCAAGGGGCAGGACTGTTTTACTAGGCCAGAACTGTTTTACAAGGCCAGAGTGATGCCAGAGGTAGCAGAGAGGTTCAAGGTGTGCCTTGCAGCAGGGCCTTGCCAGTGCCAAGCTCCAGCTTCTGTCCCTGGCTTGCACCAGATTTTGCAAAAGAGAGCGCAAGAAGTCCTGAAGGTGATAGCCATAGAATCAGCTGCCAACAGGGAAAGTTTCCTCCCAATCCTATCACTCAGATCTTGGCTTCAACCCTGGAGCATTAACCTTTATATCCCCTGTAAGCACTGTCTGTGTTTGTTTGCTCTGTGTCCCCGCCACAGTAACTCTGAATCTTCTGGGTGTCCCAAACAAGGACAAAGACTCTCACTGCCATTTCTGTTTAAAACAAAGCTCCTTAGGTGAGACCTAGGAAGAAAAATTAAAGCGTAATCCCAGACATTATGCCTGTCCTGGAAGGACTTTACTTTTCTAAGCTTAGAAAACAGTTTTGCTCTTCTGGTAGGCTGCACAAAGAGCCAAAGCATATTAAATCCACAGAATAAGTGATGTCAAGTATGCAGTTCTAATTACACCATGCTGCAGAGGGATGGGAATGGTAGGGACACAAATAAATGTGAAGAGATGATGTTGATACCTTATTTAATCTAATTTACTAAATTATTATCAATGAGATGGACAGTTAACTGCTAACATGAACTGTCAGCACTATTTGGTAGAAATCTCACCATCATCCTTAACTAGTCAGGCTGTATTGCAAACAGAAGGCTTCAAATTTAAAATAAAACCCCTTTCTGATAAAGTTGCCTGTAAGAGCAACAGGGGGTCAGCACGGTTGGGATGGACGGAGACGAGAGATCTCTGAAGCCAGGTCGTGGACTTGTGGTTTATTGCCAGGGCGTGGGTGCGGGGCCCTGCTGGGAGCGGCCAGCCACAGCTCGGAGCAGGCCTGAGAGGAGAGAGGGGCAGAGAGGGTAAGAGCGTGAAAGCATAAGAGTGTAAAAGGGGTAAGAGCTAGGAGCTAAGAGCATAGAAATGTAGGTAAGTAAGTAAGAGCTAAGAGAGAGCGAAGTTCCCGTTACAATACAATAAATCATCTTCTGTGTTGAATATTCTGATGCTCAGTAACCAATCTAGTACAAGATACAAATCCTATAGCATTTACATACAGCCTATAAGAATCACTGCATTACCATACTGTGCTACATTTTAAACCCTAAAAACTACTCTTTGAACCCCTTCTGCAAAGCTGTAGAGTCTGCTCTGACCCTTGGACCCACCTGCAAGCAGAGGGAATTGTTTCATCAAAAGGGGATTTCCTTCTTTGGCCACACCATTGTTTTCCCGTTGTTCAGTAACTAAGGGATCTCAAAGCTTGCTTTCATTTCAATCTCGCTTATAGTTTCCATATTCTCAAAATCTTTTGCTAGGCAATCATATTTATAAGGCTTTCCTGTTTCATCCTCCCCAGCAGTTGCCAGGGAGAATAAATAATTAAACATATTGAGCTGTGGTGCTGCCAGCTGATGCCCTCTCAGCTGGCAAAGCTGGGTCTGAAAGGACATGCAATGATATTGCAAAGCTGGGTCTGAAATCTGTCCTTTCAGTCAGGGAAGCAGCTCCTAGGCCAAAGACCCCTCTCCTGCTCTCCACCACTGGCTGCCTCTGTCCCTGACCTCTTCCAGGACTGCAAATCTCACTCAAGAAAGGGGCTTTGCACAAAAGGATTTTCTGCATGGAGCAGGGGCACAGCACATATGAACAGAACATTCATGGCACAAAGCTCTGCCTTATTTATCTGTTCAGCATCCTGGCATATGACTGAGGTGTCTTAGTGTTACCTCAAAATATCAATATCCCTGCAGTAGTGTTCCAAGAAACACAGTGTGTTAGGTGTGAAGCAGAGAGAGCCATGAAGATGAAATAAAATTTGGAAGAAGAAAATGAGAAAATGGTTCTGGGAAAAAAAAAAAAAAAAGCTCATTTGAAATACTGAGAGAATAATGAGGAAATATAAGTAACATTAAATTATTATTCAAAAGGACCATGGAAAAGGCTGGGATACAGGAAGGACCAAGAGTATAGAAGAATGAACAAAGAATACAAAGAAACAAGAAGGAAAGGAATAGGGAAAAATCAGAGATGGAAGAAATAATTATTTGTTGGGGGTTAGGATTTTTTCCTTTTGTTTCTTTCTCTCATGGAATTTTGTCCCATCTGTGGCTAAGAGACAATAATGACCAGTACTTAAGAGAGGCCGAAAGGTGGGTGACGCATGCAGCTGGCTACTCTCTTACTTGGGAAGTTTTCTCTTTGGAAGGGCAAAGATACCATGAGATTTTGGCTGGGTGGTGAGGGGCTGGGTTGGGCTCCTCTCACTCTTGGCATCGGAGTAAGCACAGCTGGTCTGCAGTCGCTGGCCAGAGGATTCACTGCCACAACAGAGTTTTCCCCTTCCATTGCATCTCCTACTGTGGGTGAGCAGTTGTTGGACTGGGACATTGCTACCACCCAATCTGACTGGAAGGGACCCTTACCATCTATTTGGGTGCCTCAGGGGACAAACCCAGGACCCCAGCCCTCTTCCCCTTCCCGGCTGTATGCTGCAGCTGCTACAGGAGGAGCCTGGCTGCTGCTGCCCAGTCCCACTGCTTTCTCCTCTACACTCTGACCCAGCACCCCTGCCTGCCATGACACCTGCTACAGCTGTGGAGTTTCTGATACATTTCCTTGGCTGCTCTGGTGTCTGCTCATCCCTGCTGTCCCAGCCGCTGCCCCCCCGGTCTCTGCTAAGGCCCATTCTCACCACCCAGCCCGCCGCCATTACCATGTGAGGGAGACGCGGCTGAGCTCGCGCACAGCGCCCCCTGCAGGAATCAGCGCACCTGCTCTGCCCAGCCGGGAGCCAGCAGCACCCCTGCTGGCCGTGACGGGAACTGCAGCGAAGGGAGAGCACCACGGCCCGGCCGGCTGCGGGTGCGCTCCTGGTTCTGTTCGTGTTGCTGCTGTTGTTTGTTTGCCTTGCTATACAGACTAATAAAGAACTGTTATTCCTTTTCACATATCTTTGCCTGAAAGCCCCTTACTTTCAAAGTTTCAATAGTTCAAAGGGAAGGGGGTCATATTTTTTCCATTCCAAGGGAGGTTCCCACCTTCCACGGCAGACACCTTTCTTTCAAACCAAGAGATTATTGTAACTCTTTTTATTATTATTTTGTATAAAACCTGCTTTTGCACAGCATCTGTCGTAACCATGTATCCAACAGAGAGCCTCAGA
Source organism: Geospiza fortis (assembly GCF_000277835.1). Classification (NCBI taxonomy): domain Eukaryota; kingdom Metazoa; phylum Chordata; class Aves; order Passeriformes; family Thraupidae; genus Geospiza; species Geospiza fortis. Next base: position 381,979 of record NW_005054574.1, read on the forward strand.
GAAATTCACAGTCCTGGAAATGGAGGACAGAGACAAATTGTAATACAGTGCTTCACTCTGACTATTCTTGGAAGATGCAGCTGATAATAGTTTGGACACACAAGTGACAGATTAATTTCTCCAGATGTTCACCATCCACCCTTCCAGAACATTAATGGGCAGGCCAGGGAATGAATGCTTTCAGCAGAAACTTCAATTTCCTCTGCTGCTTCAGATGAAGTATTTTTTCAGAGTTTTTGTTCTGAAGAGCATCTGTTCCAAATGCAGAGAGTCCACACCTCAGAGCAATACCCCTCCATGCCACCATCCAACACCTTGTGAAGCCTGAAACCATCCATCCAAAAATTGCTGATGAGCTCCTTCAAAGAGAATGAGAATCCAGCTTTGACAGTTTCACCATAGAGAAAAAAGCAAACATTTAAATGTTTGAGTGGCTTAGAGGGTCAGAACAAGGATAGTAATTCTCTTGACCCACAGACATAAAACAATTTCTGCAAGACATTTGAACAGGAACTTGTCCATAGTTATGCTTACTCACATGGGAAAAAACATGTATAAATTTAGGCTATCAAATGTGACAGAATTAGTTGTCTTACTTTTATGTATTCCTGTAGAAAAACATGTGATGACATTTTTGGGAAGGCTCCAGGTAACAAATGCCCATTTTAATTTGAAGAGGAAAGCTTCTTTCCACCAATTCTCAATGCCAGATTATATAAAAACACAGGTGAGGCACTGCTAAAAACCCAGGAATTCAGCAGCAGTATCCAAGTCCTCCTGAAAAGCATTCAGATAGTTTTGAAAATACTATCTCTAATATTATGGGCAGGCTTCCCTCTCATTCTCATTCATGAGTTCCCACTGGCAAAAATTAACCTTTTTCTGGAGGATGCAGACTTAATCCTATGAAAAGTAAGTGAAACAAATACATGTGTTTCCTTCGTGTATGAATCTATCAGAGAGAGCAAAACAGGATTTGGTCTTCTGTCATGATGAGAATGTTAAAGAGGCATCTTCTTTTTCCAGCTTGAATAATTTCAGTGAAACAGATGCCTAGGTGGCAGCCAGGAGGACAGGGATTTCTCAGCTTGGCCTACAGCTAATCTAAGATATGTGTTGTCCTGCAGCCAAGTATTTCACCCTGAGAAGAAGAGCAGCACTCCATCATTTTGCTGGTTTTCCTGCCTGGAGTGACACCAGCTTTCCTGTGGGATGGACAGGTCACAACACCTGACCTGAATTTTCTCTCAAAATGCCCTTGCCACAAAACCAACAAAAAAGAAAAAGCCTGGGAAATCAAAGGTGAAATGGTTGCTCTTCTCCAGTGAAATCCTTGAGGAATTTAGTTACTCCCTTTAAGAGAACAAGGAATTCACACAAAAAGATCAATACCCAAACGTCATGCACAAAATCCGTAGGAGCTGTTGACTATAGAAGTTTTGTGAAGCACTCACTTGCATAGGAAAGCCCCACATTTTGTGACAGCCACCAGAATATGAGAAAGAGACCCTTGATAGGAAAAATACGATTAAAAAAATCAGCATGCCGTTAAAACAAGTATAAATACACATTATATTACATGAGTGAAGTGTGTTTTCTTTAGTGTACGTGCCATTTTTTATTAATTCATACACTAAGTGCTAAGGTGTTTTCTAATGCCATTAGGTGGTGCTTTCAGTAAGTAATGGAATAAATAGTTCTTGCACTGTTCTCTTCTGCATTGTGTTCTTGTTTTCTTAAGTAAAAGGAAATTGAAGCAAAACACCACAGGTGCCTCCTCCTTCTGAAGCCCAGTGCCCTAGCACAAAGCTGTGCATCATGTTTCTGAGGCACTCTGGCTCCCCTCAGGTGTGATAAACTGCACTTTGGGCACGATGAGCGAGGAGTTGGTTCTCCGCATGGAGTTGCTCCTCCGAATTGAGTTGTTTCTCCTCATGGAGTTGCGCTTCCTCAGGGAGTTTTGGTGGGACAGCTCACTCTTCTGCAGGGTCTGGATGAGGATGGAGGGCTTCTCATCGAGCTCCCGGGCACTGCAGCGCGGCGCAGCCACTTTGACGGTGTTGCCGAATTTGGAATAGTCGACAGCATACACGCCTTCCTCCTCGGTGACAATGGGCACAAAGCGGTGACCCCACAGGATCTCCTCTGCCACGTAGGAGGTTCTCGCCTGTGTTGTGATGCCCGTGGTTTCCACGACCCCTTCCAGTATCACAATGAGCTCCAGGTCCTGGAGCGCCAGGTCGGAAGCAGAGATATCATAAAGAGGACTCCGCTTGTCAATGACATGACAAATGATCAAGGGAGCCACCAGGAAAATGTTGTTGCTTTCAATGGGGTTATCCACGGGGATATCCACCTGGTGAATGGGTATGACTTCTCCTTCAGGGGTCATGGTCTTCCTCACGACCTGGATTCTCACTGAGGCGCTGATGATCATGCTCTTCCTCAGGTCCCCCACGCGGAACATGAAGCAGAGCTTGCCGTTGCGGACGGCGATGACCGCCTGCCGGCTGAAGATCAGCGTCTCGGCCCGCCGGTGAGCCTGCGCCGTCTTCATGAAGATGCAGCCCAGCATGACAGCGTTGATGATCAACCCCACAATGTTCTGCAGGATCAGGACCGTGATGGCCAGGGGACACTCCTCGGTCATCATCCTGCCCCCAAAGCCAATGGTCACCTGGACTTCGATGGAGAAGAGGAAAGCGGAGGTGAAAGACCTGTAGGGGAAGATTGCACCCAGTTAACTTTCAGGACACGGAGCACACACTGAGAAGCTCTTAACATGTACTTCCAGAAACAAACTTAAGGACATGTTTGTATGGCTCTAGTACACATAAGCCTTCTGTTAACACCAGCCAAAGCATTGCATGCTTGGTGGCTCAGATTTGTGTGCTTGGTGTAGTGTCTAACGGTGGCAGGGAAGACCTCAGAGCCTGAGCTTCTCAAAGACCACCTGGGTGACCCTGAGCAGCTCAGGGAATCTCTTTCCAGGAGCACAGGCTGCCCACTGGCTTAGTGAACAGCTCTGGAACAGCTGAGCTTTCCACCTTCTCCATCCCATGAAGCCCTTGGTGGAGAGAGGTAGTTTTGGCAAGCACGGGCAATCGGCTGGCACACTGAGATCCTTCCACCAGCCTGTGCAGGGAAAGGAGACAGGGAAAACTGCAGCACTTCACTCATGCTACCTGAATCATGACCCAGAATTTCCTGGTAGGGGAAAAGGGGCTTTCCCAGATTTGTGACACTTCTCAAACCCTTGCTCGCCTTGTGAGTGAGCAGGATGAGGCTGCAGAGAGAGGCCAGTGGCCCCCAGGTGCTCCCTGCACACCCTGGCAGCAGGACAGTGCTGTGACCCAGGGCTTGGGTTCAGCTTACTGCCAGGGCAAGACCAGCTGGAAAATTTCAACACAGAAGTGGGATGTAGAAGTGTGGGTTTAAGTTAAATACCCTAAAATTCTATGGTGCTGGACATCAGCAAATGCCTTCCAAAATACATTATTTATGGTAGCCACAAAGTTATATCCCCTGTATATATCAGGGTCCTTAACTTCCTTTTATATTTATTTGTTCCTTTATTCCTTCCAGATAAATCCTTCCAGTGCAATACAATAAATCTGAAGCATCCAATGCTTAACAGGGCCATACCAGTGGAAAATATATCCTGCCCATGAAGATGGATCTAAATAATTCATTGGCTTTGCTTTGCTTTTCAATTAATCTGCTTTTAAATTATTTTTTTTCTTTTCTAGCCATATTTTCACTGGGGTATCGAAGACACATTAAAATAGCATAGGCAATATCAAGGATAATTTTCTGGGCAATAAGAAAGTCCATCTTCGAGAAAACCAGCCAGTCTCTGCACAGGTATCTTTGAAATAACTTTCTTATTTTGCCTTTTCTATTCTTAATCATTAACAAATTCCTTTGTATTGAGGGGGTTTATTTTGTACTTCACTCTGAAGAAATCAGGGATGAAGGAGTTACTTAATAGAATCCATGGAATGATTTCTTATAGTCATGAATATTCAGTTATATGCAGAATGCAGCTTCTGGATTCAATTTCAGTCAGCTTAATTTAGCTTAAAACTCTGTCCAGTAAGTAGTCTGACTTCCCTTAGCAACACTCTTCTTTAAAAAAAAAGAGAAAAAAATCAATCTTTTTAACAGTGGAAGTAAGTGAAACAGCAAGTTTGGAAAGCATTTTAGCCATGTGAAATGGGAGAGAGAAAGTGCAAATCACACTGTTCCCAGGTCCTTCCCCTCAGAGCTGTGTAGCAGCTTTCCATTTTGGATAATGTTTGCTTTCTGTGGCAAAGAGATGTGAGGCTTAGAAATTTCTGCAATACTTCGTAAATTGAAAGGGCTATGCAAGCTTTAGGCACTGGTTAAAGTTTCCAAAGCCAGGTTTTCCTGTAAATAGGTAATGGCATCCACCCAAGAAGCCCTCCTGAAATATCTGTGGGCCTAAACCTCAGGGAAGTAGGCTAAAATTTTTTTGTCATGATTTTGGCATTCCAATACTAAAAGTATTTTACACCCAAAAACTTGCCATTCTTAAAGATGTCAGCAATCACATCATTACTTCATGACTTTGACCAAAGTGGTTGTCAGGTTTCCCTAGGAAAGGAAAAGATTTCTCATGGCTTGGACATGGGTACTGGAGCAGCTGTTGCCTGGACCCCCCATGAAGGAGGGGAGTGTGTTCTTTTGCATGGGCTAAACCTGAAATTGTATTGATTCATTCATTTCATTTCCTAGCAGACATCCTGGAAGATCCACAGGCACCCATGGAGAGGGAACAGGGGCAGAGTCCTGGCTGTGGATGTGCCTGGCCCCAATGGCATGAAGCCCTTGGCCCCCAGCTCAGGAGCTGCAGGGTGACACAGCAGCCACGCTGAGGGAGCCACCAGCCACACGCAGGGATGTCCCCTCAGCTGACCCTGGAGAACTGCAGGGTTGTAACTGTGCACTAATTCCGGTTGGGCAGATCCCACAAATCCCAGAAATGCCGGGGGTAATGCTCCTGCGGGTGCAAGCTGGGTCATGACATCTCATTTCAGAGGACACTGCCTTTGGCCAGACATCAGAAAATAAACAAGACAGCAACCCCTGCTCCAATTCCCCCTAACCTGGTGAAGGGTAGCTTGGGAAAATCCCCTCTTCTTTTACCTTGGAAAATCCCCATTTAGCAAAAAAGTTGTCAAAACAAAGGGAGAATTAAATCTCTGCTACCTCATGAGCCAGACAGAAAGGCCCTTTAGACTTGGTGAGGTACCTCAAAACTTTCTGGGAGAAGGGAGAAAAGGGAAGTGGATTCACTGATATCTCAGAGCACCCTGCAGTACCCAGACCCTCACAGCATTGCAATGTGTAGAGGTAGATGATCTGGGGCAGCCTGGTGGTACAGAACCACCAGGTTCTATCTAAAAAACTAGTGTTAAAAAAGCAGATTTAATTGATGAGATCCTTAAGTTATCTTACAGCTTACCCCACCCCTAATTCACAGTCCTCTCTTCCATGTATGTTTGTGTCAGCTTATCAGTGCCCTGACAATGGTCATGGCTTTGGGGACACTTCAACAGGTGATATTTAATCCTGTCACCCCTGAAGCTTTCACTGTCTGACACAAATGCATGGTGTGGAAAAGTGCTCCTCTGTCCAACTGCTGGCCTATGGCTTCACCAAGGTATTCTGAAGCCCCACATATTTAACACTCTCAGGAGAGTCATCTCGAAACACACTCAGTTTTGTCCTAAGTGACACATGACCTCTGAGAGGTGCCCTGCCTGACACCCAGGGCTGGTTCCCACCTCTCAGGCACTGCTCTGGCGGGAGCGCCTCTGGCCAACGTGGCGCTGGGGATGCTCCCGCTGCTGTAGACAATGTTACAATACATATAACACATACCCACTCTTGCAGCAGGCTCTTATCTCGACAGGCAATCGAGTTACCCACAGAGTGTGGAGACACATGAAAAGCAGCAGGTCTCCCTCTCTTTCAGATCCTGTAAGGAATCAAAGACATCTACAGTACAGTATTTTCCAAGCCCGGGAGGCTTGCTGAATTTATGCAATCTAGAGGAAAACACTGCACTTTTCAACTGTCTCAACCAAACCCAACGGCTCATGTAAACCAAAAACTGCACTTCAGACAACGCCAGGACAGCTGGCAGCTCTGTCCCCACCCTTCCTTCATCCCACCAAACTCTACTTTACCTGACACACGTCACGCACGGCGTCCACTTGGTGCTGTTTGAAGGGTTTTCTGTGCTCGGGTCCATGTCGCCATGGGCAAAGGCCACCAGCCACCACATCATGGCAAAGAGCAGCCAGCTGCACAGGAAGGACATGGTAAAGATGACCAGCGTGTGACGCCACTTCAGGTCCACCAGGGTGGTGAAGATGTCCTGCAGGAATCGCCCCTGCTCGCGGATGTTCTTGTGGGCCAGGTTGCAGGCACCGTTCTTGGCGATGAAGCGGGCTTTGCGCGGGCGGTCGCGGATGCGGGGCTTGCGCAGGTTCTCAGCAGCGATCCGTGCCAGCACATACTCTTCAGGGATGATACTCTTGCGAGCCAACATCTTCCTGCCACCATAGTCCACTCAGCAAGATGCAAAATGGGGGGTGTTCCCTCTAACAAGTATCTGCAGGGCTTGCTTTACCCTGCAAAAAAGAGTGAACCCGGTCAGAGTTGTCACCTGTGTAAGAAGCCCCGATTAAGGTACCCCCTGCCAAACCCCACTACATTAAATGCTGGTTCTACAGTGCCCTGTCTCTCTCAGACCACCATTTTTATATGAGCAGTCGGTATCAGCTCATAGCAGATATGAAAGATGCTATTTGGAGACTCCTTGCATGAAGGGAGGCTGCATAGCAGTCTCACAAAGTCGCTGTAAAGTACCGTGACAGACATCAGCTCGGTTCCTCAGGCTGTTTCTCCGGGAGACAGCAGTGCTCAGATGGGGACCGGAACACGAAGCACTAAGTTATTCGCATCCTTCAGGATCTGAAGAATCAGACGTCTGTGGGCAGAGCCGAAGTTAGTCTGCGGAGACGCGAGGAGACTCCCTCCTTACGGCGGCAGCCCCGCAGCTCATCCAGCAGCCTGTGGGGAGCCCCTGCCTCGTGGCCCTAGAGCATCACAAGAAGGAGCTGAGCTGGAGGTGCGGCAGGCAGGGAACGGGACTCCTCAGAGCAAGCGGTCGCATTTTCCCTCGCAGCTCTCCTTCCCTTCCGGGATCAGGCGGGGAAACCCTCCCTTTATTCCCAAACTTTGTCCCCAAACGGGTGACAGAACAAGCCCACGGAAAGCCCGGCTCCCCGGCGGCTGGCCCGTCCCACCGGGGGAGGGCAGGGCTGCCTGACCCCCCGGCGCCTCGCAGGGTCCCCCCCGCCC
>NW_005054574.1:389575-390534 GCF_000277835.1 Geospiza fortis
CGGGCGCACACGCTCCCTGCGCTGCGCGGTGCCTGTGGACGATGGGTTGGGGGGGGTTTAGGCAGGTTCCAGCCCATTTAACAGCGGGACGAGATGCTAACGCTGCTGGTCTGTGCTAGTTACACAGAGCTGCGCGCCTGCCTGCTTCCCCCGGCAAGCCAAGAGCTGTGCCTTCCTAACTTTATCTTCCCTCGAATCTGGCTGAGGCAGAGGAAGCGAGGCTTGTGCGTAAGTGTTTGGGGGACCAAAGCCAGAATCTCATGACCTTTGCAGCTTTGGATAAACTTAATTACCTGTCTCTGCAAGAAAGGAAGGAAAACATTTCTTTTCACGGGTCACAGCTCTTCCTGAGCAGCGTCAGGCCCGTTGTAATGTTCAGCTGGGAAATGGGCACTGGCAGATGAGGATTTGTATTTGGGATGGGTATGAAGAATTATGTACAATGACAACCTCTCCTCCACCTCCCCAGTGAAATCCCTGAAGTTCTTTCTCTTTCCCACTGGTTGAGGTTAACAATTTTGGGCTTTTTTTTTAATGGAAACTTGCATTCTAGGAAATGGCAGCTTTTTTTTTTTTTTTTTGTCCTGAAGTCTTAGGGTTTGTAATGGGGAGAATAAACAGTGCATCAACTTTATGAAAATATCTCAATTCAGATTTTAATGAAGGAAAGTGCAGAGATTTTGTCAGATTAACTCCCTTGTATCCAAGGAGTGTGAGAGAGAGAGTGAGTGTTTGTATATGTGTATGTGCGTGTGTGTTTGTGCAGTAGGGAGGTTCCAAACTTTTCTGTGTATCACTCAAGTGAATCGCCTCTAGGGTATAAAATTTCTACAGAACAAAATACCTCACTCCTCTCTGTAAACTAGGGGAAAGCTTGACAGGCCTGGTGCAATCGGGAAGGTTTTAAGCATACTCAGGCTTGGAAAAACTGAGAAGGCACATTTGACAGCCAGTATAAT
>NW_005054574.1:390573-394054 GCF_000277835.1 Geospiza fortis
GTTCCTGGAAACTTCTCCAGCACTGGCCTTTGCTAATACCACATACCCAGTAGCCAGAGGAGAGACAGACACAGAGCCCCAGTCATATTAGGCAATTAGCTAAATATTTATGTGTGAAATTAACTTTAGGCAGATGGGAAGCTGAAAAATCAGGATTTAAGCCAAATGCCTTTAGATTTTAACCAGACTCTGAGTACAAACACATAAAATCACTTGGGTGGGTATCTGCAGGGTCAGCATTGTTGGTATGTGGCACTTCATGGGCCGGGCTTGGAGAACTTGGGAAATTACCCTTCTATGAAAGAGGTGGCAGAGACAGCACTAGAGGGGCTGCCTCATTTGTTTTATGCAGCCCCAAAAGTGCGTCTCACTTAGATGTAACTATTGGAAATAACTGGTGTAGTACCAGTTCCCTTTCCCTTCTTCCCTTTTCCCTTTTCCCCTTTTCCTTATTCTTTTCCTCCGCCCTTCTCCCATTTAGCTCCTGTGAAGTATTTGTTCTGTTCTAGGGCCAGAAACAAGATTGGTGCTCCTCAGTACAGCTGCTAGGTGCAACTCAAAAAAAGCAAAACCAACTGTCTGAGAACTGCATGGAACACTTCCCACCCCTCACTTCTTGCTGAGATCCTTGAATTGTATGACTTTGCTTCTGACATGAATTGGCTCAGGCCACATGCCCAATTGCACAGTTTCCTGTGAAGTTCTTGAAATCCACAGCTTTATAATTGGGGATGCAGAAATACCAAGAAATGTTGTTTTATTTACTTGCCACTTCAGAGCATAAATCCATGTGTGTGGCTGTTTTCAACCTCATCCCTTCTCACCCAGCCCCTCAAGCTGCTGCTGTGCTCCCTACCCCATCTCTGCTGGTAGTGAGTGCAACTGTGTGACATATAGTTAGTGTGTGCATTACCAGCTAGTTTGGAAAAATGGATCAAGCCCATCTTTGAGGGCAAGTGGGAGCAAGGAGCGACATTCCTCGAGCTACTCAAGTGGAACAGAAACTGCTGCCAGCACTGGCACTGTCAGGAGTTTCCTGTGAGCTCTCAGGCCCACGTGTTCCCCACTAACCTGCTGGAAGTTTCCTCCCCCTTAACTGGGCACCATGTAGAGGCTGAAATTCTTGTAGCTGAGATAGGAAAGGATCCATCAAACTAACACAAATATCCTGGCACAGCCCCAGTGTGGCTGAACAAAAGCTGCTGATCCTTTCACCCACCATCACACATTGCAGGAAAAGTGCTTATCTTTTCCTCTCTGCCTGTTCAATACTGGAAGACTTCTACTGGAGATGAGTTTTGAGGAAGCCTGCTGGGCCATGACCGCAGGGATGTGAGGATCAGGAGCTCCAGCCATGACTCTGAGCACAGCATCCATTTCTCCAAGTTCCAGTCTATGAATATGCTCTGGAGAGTGACAGCTACTAAAACCCTTCCCCTCTGACCTTTTAAATACTTGCTTGGTTGCCACATGCACACTTCAGTCTGAGATTTAGTTAATAGCTGGGAAAATCTCCTAAAACATCTCCTAACCCATTTGGTAAGGAACAGAGTGTCTGAGTTTTGTGAACACAGCCTTTTCAGGAAAAAAATTATCAGAATTGATGGCAGTTTTAGGTCCAGTTTTCTTATGGACCTTCATGTGTCTCCTTCTTGCTGTTTCATTCCCCTCCACCCACAAGCATTACTGATATTATGGTAAATATCACTTTACAATTATGCCTATCTAAAAATCAGGATTAAATAATGCGCTTAGACATGAATCTGAAATTTCCACATTATAGCCCTGTCCAGCCCTTTCAGAATATCCTGCTTTATAATAAGTTTTGTTTGAAATTCTAATCTTAGCTTAGAGATAGGATGACTTTGCAGGCGTCCAGAGATGTCATGCCCTTAGAGCGAGGCTTCCACAGAGACACAAAGCTGATAAGCCATATTCGGACAGCGTGGGTGAACTCCTCCCTACATGAGCTGGCAGGACATCCATCAAACATGAAAGAGCAGAAACTGCAAACTAAGGGCATCTGTTACCCTGAACTAACTATTTCTCCCCCTATTTCATGCAAGAGCAGCAGGACAAAAATACTTTTTATCATCAGAATACATGTAACTAGTGCCCCTTGTCCAGTGTAAGTTGCATAGCGAAGTTTGTTGTTCATTACGTGCCTTTTCCTGGAGTTTATCCTGAGGCTCTGGGAAGAGCAACCCCAGTTTGGGACTGTTTCCTTGTCTCCCCATGCCATAATTTATGGGAAGGCTGTAAATCAGTTTCTAAGTGGGTTGAACATGGTTACAGTGAGTCTCTAGCTGTGTTCCTAGAGTGTGGTGTCCCTTAGGTGCTTCCCCTCCCTGGCTCACTGGCTTTTTCAGGGTTAAATTAAGATCATGCCACTCACAGAAGAGAGATGCTGTGTCTCACCTTCAGATCTTATCACACAATATCTGACAACTCACAGCCCTCAAATCTCAGATGTTCTGGTGGGACCTGAATAAATAGATGGCCCCAAATCTGAATGATTCAGCCATGAAAATCTGCAGTACTCAGAGATTCTTAGGCTCCCACCTTCCTACCTCTGATGGAGAAGCCATATTGCTGAAAGAGTAAGGGCCTAATATGGCTGCTAGAATAAAAACACATATACCCATTAAATATGGAAGAACATGCTGCCTTGGGGCATCTGTAGCTGTGCTCTTGAAGGGTGGAGGTTCTGGACCATGTCATTTACACGAAGCTGCATTAGTTCCTTAGTTACACGGTTAAATATTTTACTGCACATTGAAGTGATATTTATGGATATAGCCTGAAAATCCTGAAATAAATTAAAGGGAGAGTTAAGAAATATCATGGTAATAGCTATGAGGAGCTCTTCTGGACAGTCCTAGCTGGGACTGTTCATTACTTAGTTATACCTTTAATCCAAAGGTTGTATAACCATGTAATGTATTTATGTATAAAGCAGACTAATATACATACATGGGAATGAATTGCAGTGCCCACTGAAATGTGCAGTGTGCTGGATGCTGTGTTATTATATAACAGATCATGGGATGAAAATCCCCATGTTCCATGAAAATGAAAGGAGGCATCCTGCATGTGATAAATGACAATTACACCTAATATAATACAATTAAAATTATATTTTAAATAACTGCTTGTTTATAGTGTTCAGAATGTGGTATATTATATTAGAGAAATGAGCAGTGCCTACCAGGAGTGTCTGTTCTGTTTCCATGGGTAATATCTAGCAGCAGACAAATGCTATCAATAGCGAATAATTAATAGTAACTGTAGTGAATAGATTTTCTAAAAATCTCTCTTCTCTTGACAGATTACACTTGGAAGTTTCTTGGCTTCATTCAAGCCAATTCTTTAAGCTGTGCTGCCAAAACAAAACAGCATCAGCAAGTTGCTAATTTGTACGAGTCAGCACACTTCTGCCTCACAACAATTTTTTCATCATTTGAATGCCAGATAGTCTTTC
>NW_005054574.1:394112-397619 GCF_000277835.1 Geospiza fortis
TCCCTACAGTTTGCACAGAGGTCAATTCTAGAGGAGAAAAAACAGAGCAGTGAAAAACCAATGTGGAAATGATTGGGATGTTTGCATGGCAACAAATAATTTGATTTACAGTTTTGTTTTCAGACTTTTCTTGGTAGTCTCTTAGTTTTGCCTCTGAAAGGATTTAGTTTCCAAAGAAACTGAGGAGTTCTTCACATGCCACCATGGAATTCATATCAGAAAATTTACATAACATATTTTGATTTTAAATAAGGCTTTCAAAAGATGCTACTTGAGGATGCAAATATGCAGAGTTCATTGTTGCTTTTAATCACATTTAGTGGGAGAATATTTGCTCCAGAGAGTCTTTTACAAGTGGCACTGTGGTTTCAGTGGATATTTTAGAGTTGATTTTTACTGGCAGTATCACACTGAGGACATGGGGTTATAGTGCTTCCAAGGGGAATATACTCCAACTTCTGACACTGGATAATGGAAACATGATAATGAAAACATGGCCCCTGTCAACAGCTTTTTTTAATAAAGGTAGCTGTTGACTCAAGTGTGTTATATCTTAATTTATTTTTTTGATAAAATATCTACAAGCATTCGTGTAAAATGCTCGTGTGAGATTTCCTTCAGCTTTTCATGATGCATTAAGAAAATTGCCTGTGAATGTATTGACATCCTTACACAATAAAGCACCAGCAATCCGTTCCTTTGGGAAGCAAAAAGAACACACTCAATTAAATGAAACAACTTATTGTACAAGGAGTTTTTAGTATTTGACCACATTTGAAATTGTAATTCTATTTTAAGAAAACACAATTCAATATTATTGCTCTTTGCAGAGGTTTTATATATAATGAGATGCAAACTTCTTTGGGCTATGTTCCTGTTGGTACCAATTGAGTTCCCTGGAGGTGTATGAGTTTATGGCAGAGGTGTTCTGCTATAACAAACCTAAAAGGGGCTTGTCCAAATGCTTGAGAAGCATTGGAGAATATATTCTTTCAGCTGACTGATACAGCTGGAAAAAGCAGGCATGCTCCTGCAAATAAAGAGCTTTTTCAGGTCTGCAGTGAGGCTGGAACTTATAAACCCTTGAGATACCTCTTGTACATATCACTTGGCCTAACAAAGCAGAGATCTCTCCCTGCAGACTTTGGCTTAACAGAGCTATCCCAAACTGCTCAGGGGAAGTTCTAGTGTTTCCTAGCATGATTAACTTTGGGCTCAGTAGAGGTTGTAAGGGATATTTCTACTTTAGAAGAAACAGGGATGAGCTATCATGAGCTGTGATGAGTTTGATGAAAGGCCACATACAGGAAGGGAGCAGTTTGATCCATGCCAGCCCTTAGACCTGGCTCAAGGAGTGGGAAAGATATCCATGGGTTGTAAGCCAAAGGTTAAGAAACACTGCTGTGATTCCACAAGCCGTTGCACAACCAATTTCTGTACTTAAAGGGGACCTGCAGGAAAGATGGGAAGAGACTCTGTGAGGGAGTGCAGTGGTAGGAGGAGGGAGAATGGCTTCAAATTGGAAGAGTGTAGGTTTTGATTGGATATTGGAAAGAAATTCTTCCCTGTGAGGGTGCTGAGGCCCTGGCACAGGTTGCCCAGAGCAGCTGTGGCTGCCCCATCCCTGGCAGTGTCCAAGGCCAGGCTGGATGGGACTCAGAGCAACTTGGGATAGTGGAAGGTGTCCCTGCCTATGGCAGGGGGTGGAACGAGAGAAGCTTTAAGGTTCCTCCCAACCCAGACCATTCTGTGATTCTATGATCAGCAACAACTTTGCTGTTTCTCTCCCAGGAACAGTTAACAGAAAAATAATGCAGATGGAATGAGAAATATAATTTATCACAGAGGTGTCTTTCCTCTGTCCATAGTTAAATTTACACATAGCCAGTGTTCACATTCAAAGTTCCTTTGGAGAAGGAAGAACTTCATAGTTCTGAAGCACAGTATCACCATACTGAAAGCTTGCTTGGCTTAATGCTTAGAAAAACAAACCAACCGCAAAACATGACGTCACTAGAGTAAGTGTCCCCCTGAAGAACAGGGATGTTATGAAAGAAAGACAGGAAAGGAGAAGGGAGAGTGAGTGCAGAGCTGTGTGAGAGAAGAAATGGGGCAAAGAGTATGGAGCTTGTCTGGGAAGGAGTGGGAGGGCATAGGCAGAATAAGGAGCATCCAGAGATAAAAGCAGGAGCCTCAAAGGTCTATGACACAGGGAGATGGTGAAGAAAAAAGAGCAAGAAGGCTGTGGAAGAGAAGAAGGGCCTATCAGCAGAAGAGGCAGTGTGACAAGAATCAAAGAAACAGTCTCGAGGCTGATGCACGTGACAGCCTTAGGAAACTGCTCCCAAATGGGACACACTTCAGACCTTTACATGAAATCAAAAGTAATTTGATTCAAAGATTTCATCCCTTCTGCACCCTTTTCAGTAACAAAACAGCTGCGCAACCATTGGCATCATGCTCCTCCTTTAGAGGAAAGCACAAAAAGTGTCCAGCCTAAGCCCTTGGGGAGTCTGTACCATCATGTGGACAGCAGCTGTAACAGGAGGAGATCTCCTGTATCTGCAGCAGGTGGTTTATGTTTGTTATCTTGTAAGATTTATGTATGTTGAATAGGATTAATGCTTTAGAAATGGGATTGTGCTTTTAAACCTGCTGGGCAGCAATGGGACCCACTGCAGCAGTCGCCCCACACTTCAGCCATGGTGAATCTAACACTGGGGCCAATATTCCTGCACTCCTCCCTCCAAACGGAGCATGATGAGGTTCTCTCACCCCATCATGTGTTCCTTTTCTCACATATCTATTTTCTTTTCCCCCTGTTCAAACAGCAGAGTTCACTTCTAAAGCGAGGGGTGAGCAAAGAAGGTGCTTCTCACACCTGTAATGGCTCTGGGACAAAACTAAGAAAAAAGCGGTGCTAATTATTGGCCCCTCTTAAGTATGACAAGACACAGTCCCAGGCCTGTGGTAACCCTTCAATGCAGTGGGAACAGGGATCTCATTGAACTGGCTGGCACCACTTAAAATAAACCAGGATTGCATTGTTATCAAAGACACACAGATCAACAAAACTTTTTGTGCTTCATCTTTATACCTAGCCTGACCGCAGGGAATCCAGTTATCTTTTTGCTGAAGACAATTAAATTAAATCAAGAATAATTTTGGCCTTTTGGCCATGAAATTTGGATAACAATATGTGCTTCTCCTGCAGGTATCTGTTTTTTAAAAATGTATTTTATTCAAATGACAAAAGTCATCATGGGGAATTAATCCAGAAAAGAACAAAAATGCTTTCACAGGGTTAGACAGGGAAATCACAGAAGTACTTCCCCTCATAAAATGTTCAAGACTGAGCTCTTTTGTTTAGTTGTGTCACACAGCTTTTATTTTCAATAATCAGAGAAAATTAAAACTTCCAAAAATCAATTTAAAAAGATAAACCACTGTATCAGTTTTTACACTGTGAGACTGAATGGAAGCCCAATTTCAAGTCCTACAACTTTT
>NW_005054574.1:397629-413810 GCF_000277835.1 Geospiza fortis
GGGAGGGGGGGAGGGGGTGCAGCAAATGCTGTCCCTTATGTTATTTTAATGCACTATAAATAGACTTAAGTGCACTTAGTGTTCTTCCTAATGTTGTAGCAGCAGATGAGTAAGAATCACCTTGAATATTACCAGTGAAGCTGATCTCTCAAGCTGTACCTTTGAAAATATGCCTCTGAAACTCCTTCTGGGTGTTAACTGCCCATGGGTCAGGATCAAACTATGTGTGAAAGTCAGGTGCAGACAACCTTTGCAAAGCTGCCTGATGTAAATATGTGTCTATTTTCATCTACATTCTTGAGGATATAGCAATAATTTGAAAATCATACCTCCTTGCACTAGGTCTGATTTAGAGGTAGGCCACAAATATATAAAGGAAAATAAAGATTGTCCCCAAATAGAACTTGAAGGACTAAAGACATATAAAACAATTAGTGGTTGGCTAATTACATGCCATTTTAAGCAGAATATTTTAGTAGACATGATTAAAGGATTGGCTAATATCAAGTTTATAAATTCAGATAAATTTTAATACAAAGTCTTGAGATACTGTACAAAATTCCTCTATAAGCCTATCAAAGCATGCATAAAGATTTGAATCTTTAGTGAAAGTTGGAAGAATGAATATGGATTTAGGAACTGAGTGTATGAATAAACCATTGTTGCACTGAAAATAGTTCTGTCATGACTAAAGTGTGCTTACTAAAGTGAAGAACAGGAAGAATGCTCTTATTCCTGATGAAATTCCTTTCCCTTATTCACTGCCCCTCTGCTACAACTTGGAGAGCAAAGTTTATGCCTTTGGAATGCAGCAGATTTACCCAAGTGTTATGGGCTTGGATGTTTTTCCTAATTTTTCCCTCTGGGGACAGAATGCATCTGGGGAACCTCTTGCTTCCTTGACAAACTGCACGATTTGTTTGCTGGTTCCAGCATAACATACGCAGTTTATAAGATCAGTGCATTCTTTTTCTCTCTTTAAACAAAAATAAAGTCAATAAAAAGTCTAAGGAAAATGACAAATTCTCAGGAAGTAAAAACTTCTTCCTCTGTGTGTGCATGTGTGGGTGTGGGTGTGTGTGTGAAGTTTAATAGCTTTGAATAAAGTGACATTTTTATTGCTTCAAGGCATACATATATTGCAATAGGCTTTATTATTTTCAAAGATGGAAGTGTGAAGAAAGAAGCTCTACAAAACAAAACAAAACAAAACAAAACAAAACAAAACAAAACAAAAAAGGTAAAAGTGATGTTACACTGAGTAGAAAATATTTGCATTTCATCTGTTTAAAAATAAGCTGTTAAAATGCACTGTGTGGCTGTTCACATGTCAGCCCGGACAAAGGAAGCGAAGATGCCATCTTCCTGGGAAAGCAGGTTCTCAGGAGTATCGTATTCCAGAATGTTCCCTCGCTTCATGACGATGACCAGGTCTGCAGTGAGGATGGTGTGAACCCGGTGCTGCCACAAAGGAAAGCAAACAGGTTTTTATTTGAATAATTCTCTCTAATGGGCCTCATGCAAGGCAAACCCCATTGGGGAAAGGCTGTCCTTGTTTACAGCGATATTTGGAATAGATCCTTTTACTTTAACCTGAAGAGATCTTCAATTACTTTACAGCCTCTGCCACCAAGCCTGAAAATACTTAAGCATGAGCTTCACCTTTTGCCATTATGGACGACACAGCTGTTGGAATAAATCCTATGGCACCATTGAAATACATCTTCCCCTGTGGGAAATAGGGATGAGAAGCATCCTGCACTGTCAAATGGCTTAGCATCCTGCTCTGCTCCATGTTCTCTGCACCCCAGCAGTCTGCTCTCCATCTATCGCAGGGCAATCCTGGGCTACTGCCTTCTGTAAATCCCTCTGAGATTTAATGTGAGTGTATTCCAGGCAACAGTTTAATCCCATAGGCTACAGGTTTGAAACCAGTTTGAGCTGAATTTCAAGGCCATATGAATACAGCCAGTCAGGTATAGATGGGATAAACTCTTAAAAGTGTGATATTTCACTAAAAAGGCTGAAACTCAGAGATCACTTCATGGGTTGGATTCCCTTGACATGGTAGTTTCAATGTCAGCTGCATGTCTAAGATTTACATATGATCCACATAAATAGTCATGAAATTAAACAAACCCAGGAACCACACAAGAAACGCCTTTTTGCACTGTCCTCTCAGAAGCTGTGCAGTAGAAAGGAAGCAGGGTGAAAGGAAACTAAAGAGGTAAAAATAACTACCAAAGAGCCAGAAGTCCTGTGAACAGTGTGGACTGAGAGAGTCTACTTGTGAGTCTTCACCAAAGTGGTGAACAGGCCGTCCTCTTTGAGGAGTAAGTTTGAGGCAGTGTCACATTCAACTAGAAAGCCCTCAGAAAGGACTAGGACAATATTGGCGTCCAAGATGTGAGACACACGATGCTGGAAAAAAGAACAGAAAAACAGGTGGGTGAAGGGAGGATCAGCTGTGAATGAGGAAAGGAAGGAATAAAGCCAGCCCCGTGAGGAAAGCTAAATATTAATGTGTGCTCTTTCACCTGAGACGCTGACTTTGGAAAGGCAAAGCTAAAGAAAAGTGAGATTCCAGCCAGAAGGACAATAAGCATGGAACTGAAGGACAATCTCACCACCAGAATCTTCAGCATTTACACAGCCAAGAACCTTGGAGCACATTGTAAATGAGCTGGGTTAAGTGGCTTGCCTGACACAAACTACTCAATGACAGGCTTGAAATAAGAGTCCAGGAGGCCTGACTGTAATCTCTAACCACAGGACTCCAGATTCCAGACAAGGCAAATGAAACAGCTGTTGAAAAACGTATTTATCTCATGGAAAAAACCTCTGTTTGTTGACTAATGCTGCTGTCACAGGTGGAAATATTTTTAATGGTGTCCGCCACATGTCTATACACTTGTATGTATGAACATGTATGGATATAGGGAACTTCAGGGCACCAGAAGTGGCAGGAAAATGGGAAAGAACATAATAAACCCCTTGCTGAAAAGATATTATTCTGGGGGTAATCCCCATTGATTCTGATGTCTTAAGTTTTAGCTTTCATATATTCCAGATTCTGTATTGCCTTGGTGTGTAACTCTGAACTTAATATAAATTATTAGCAAGTTCTCTTCACAGTTTAGTCCGACAAAACAATCCTTATCCAACCTGAAAAGCAAGGACACTGTTGCAGCTTCAAGCCCCAAAAATACCAACAATGGCGAATTGAGGAGAGTAATCTGGGAGGATGGGACTGCATAACCTGAAGCTTTTACTGGACATTTAACCCAAATATGTAAATGGACCAAAACTTATAAAAGTGTGAAAACTCGTGACATGATGTCCATCTTGGTTGAAGCCATGGCTGGGCTCTTGCACTGCTCAAAGTGTATCCTTTGAAGGGATTTTTAATAAATATCTATCTTATTCTTTAACACTGTCTAGCCTCTGCAGCCTCTTTAGGCATCAATTCCAGTTTTTAAAACTTTTATTGTAAACCCAGCTTTTTATTCCAAAAGAGAGAAAAGATAACGCAGCTTGAGAAACCATATCAAGAATATTATGAAATCTCAACTCATAAATTTGTGCTGTGTTTGTAGGCACTACACATACATAGCCTTCAGAGGCAAAATTCAAACCTAGATTTTGATGCAGCTTTCAGTAACGGTTCAAACCATGCATTTGCTTTCAATTTCTTGGTAAAAATTACTTCAAATTTTGTTGGAGACAGTGCAGATGCTGAAGTTCCCTGTAACGTCTTTGTTCAGATCCAAGTGTTTTAGTTTAATAGCAAGACAGCACTTACTGCAAAATTTCAGGTTGATAGTAGGTGTCTGACTTGTTCTGGTATCATGGGAATATTCTGGCCTCGTGGTTTAGTTCTATTTTGTGATGTTTTTAGTTTTATGTCATGGTGTTTAACTGGTGAAGGCCAAGGGTAACTGCCTGAGGACTGAGGAAAAAAGAGCTTTTTCTGGCTTAATACTTACCGCTATTGTAACAACAGTGCGGTCGGCAAAGGCAGTCATCACAACCTTCTGCAAGATGTTTTCCTGTCAGAGGAAAAGGCTCACTCCAGTTACTTCATCCTGTTACATTCTAATTCACATGTTTTTAAGCATATTCCACACTCTCTCTTTCCCAGCAGGGAAATGTCACACCTGAGAAAGCAGGGGTTCTCTAAAGCATTTCATTTTATCCTGAGAAACAAAAAAACTGCCAGCTTTTTCTGCTATGGAGATCTCACACTTCGTGGCTGACACTTAGGGAAGATGCCCTTCTCCTGGTAGATCCTTAATTAGCTAATTGCTGTACTCACTGTGGCCATGTCAATAGATGCTGTGGCTTCATCCATGATGAGGATGCTGCTCTTGCGGACAAAGGCTCGGGCCAGACAGAAGAGCTGCCTTTGCCCCACACTGAAGTTTTCCCCTCCTTCTGTGACCATGGCATCTGTAACAAAACCAGTTCCTGTGAACATCTGAACACCTCTGAAATGCTGCGCCTGAGAGCTCTGCTTGTGCACTATTACTGGGCCAAGCAAAATCCCCATAAAAGCCAATAACCATAACCTTGACTGACCAGTGAGATGGAGGGATACCAAGAAAAATGAGCACAGCCTCTTGGGAAAGGAGAAATATATCACTAAACAAAAAGTTGGCACAAATTGTTAGAAAATCTAGTAGGCTGAAGGGTAATATCTTAGTAATATGAAATATATTTAATATGGAAATAAATATAGAAGTTTCCTTTATGAAATGGATCTGAAATGGTAAGAAAAATACTCTGCGAGAATTTACAGCTCTGCTTGCAGAGCCAGGTTCTGCTAAAGGAGGTAAAATTGTTTTTTCTCCTTACTAATTATCCCACTGTGATTATAGAATCATAGAATATCCTGAGTTGGAAGGAGCCCGCAGGATCACCAATATCCAGCTCCCGACCCTGTACAGGACAGCCCCAAGAATCACACCATGGTGCTGAGGTGTTGCAAGATTTTTCCACAGTGCGTGGGAAACCGGACTATTCTTCAGCTTTCAATAAAAATATTCTCTACTATGAAGAGTGTCTGGCACTCCTACATGATGATCCAGAGTGTCAGATGGGATGGATCTGTTAATCTGTGTGCATGCATGATTCCATTACTGGCCCATGATCCAGAGATTGGTTCAGACATACCAAGGCCTCCTGGCAATGACTTGACCATGTTCTTCAACTGAGCAATCTCCAGAGCTTCCCAGAGTCTGTCATCGGTGCACTTGCATTCGGGATCCAAATTAAAGCTGCAAAGAAAACCATAGCAGGAGTCTTGTTACTGCAATTACTTTCAGGTTTTCTGCAAATTAAAACTTTGGCATTATGTGTCGCTTGGCAGGCTGTGCAGAGGGATTGGGCTGGGCTAGGAAGATTCCTTGGCTGTTCCATCTTCTCTTGTCCCCCAGCTCCCATGACAGGCAGGCTGTGCAATGCTGCCAGCCACCCCCTGATGGCATACACCTACCGGATGGAGCCACTGAACAGGATTGGGTCCTGCAGAATGATGGAGAGCCGGGACCGGAGCGTGTGCAGAGGCAATTTGCTGATGTCTATCCCATCAATCACTATCCTCCCTGTGTCAAACAACACACAAAACACCTGAAAGAATTGCACAAAGCACATGATCCACAGGTAGCAGGTGGAAAAGTGGAACAGCCCCTCTGGGCTGGTCTCTGGATGATGGGACACTGTCTCTGTGAGCTCTCAGCACTGTCAGACACACCAGGAAGGTGAATGTATCTAATTACACAAGCCAGGGATGTCCCAGTTTATTAGTGACACTGCCACCTTGCTCTTTTCCTTTTTCTTCCTTCCACCCTCCCTCAAAGAAAATTACATGTCTTCCCTTCTGTGTGACTAATGATAGCACAAGAAGGATAATTTATTATGGGTCAATTACAGCCAAACAAAGCAAGAACAAGAGCAATTACAGCCAAACAAAGCAAGAACAAGAGCAACTTATGTTGCTGCGCTTTTCTTTGTTCCCCTTGAATTCAACAGTTGCTGAAGATATTTCCTTTGAGAAGGAGCACCATTTCTTTTGCATAATACATGCATGTGTACCGGGGGTTGGAGGTGACAGGGAAGGGATGGGCCAAGGCAAACTGAATGAGGATATGGTAAAGGCTATTTCCATCAGGCACTTCTGCAGTTTTCATGTGGATTGCCTCACTGGGCAGCTTCACTCCTCGCTGGGATGTACCTAATATTCATTTCATCAGTTCTCTCTCCCAGCAGTGAGAACTTAACTGTGAACTGGCAGGCACATGGATATTCAGAGCCTTGTACGTGTGTCCCTTCTGTCATTCCCATTTTCATGGTACATTTTGTAGGTTGTTCTCTGTGACCCTGTTCCAGTAGAAGATTTCATTGCCCCCCTAGCTGGACTATTTCTATTATTGTAGTTTTATGCTTTTACTATATGGCCAGAAAAATCAAGATTTTATCTGTAAGGTAGATTTTAATCTGTAAGATTTTATCTGCAAAGTGCAATTATTTTCACTCTTCAGGAAAATCCAAATCAGGTTATAGGACTTCTGCTTGAGACATTGGTGGTTGCATAAACTTAAGCAATTTCTTTTCTTCACAAACAAGGATATTAGACTGGGTTAGCAGAAGATGAGGTAGAATAAGGAGGGAAAAATTAATATGGCATGCCTGGGGAATAGGGAAATGCATATTTGATAGAAGCCAGGGTGCTCAAAGAAAAGAGGAGATGAGAGAACCTAAGGGAAAAATTAAATTTGAGAGGAGCTGGGAAACTGGGAGAGGATTGAGGGCTGGTTAAGCAAGACACAAAAGAAATGGGAGGTTGTTTGAACATCAGGCAAGAGAAGGGAAACACTAAAGAACAAAGCAAAAGTAGGAAAATAAAACAGGACAGATAAAAATTTAGGGAGATAATGAAGATAAGGAACAGCATGAATGAAATTTTGCCCCTAGTAAAGTTACTCGAAATCTTATTATGTAACTTTTATTAGAGTCAGGACCCCACCCAGAAGTGGATCAGCATGGAGGCCAAATATGGATCCAGCTGGAACAGGGATGTGCATAAAGGATAAACAGAACTTGATTAGAAAAGGCTTAGATGTTCTCATTGGGAAAAATCAGGGATACAGGAGAAGCAGACAAAGAAAATATACAGAAAGAACACTCAAGTAGAAGGAAACTTCAAGCTGGCCATAAGCATGGTTATTATTTCTTTGCAATATTTGTGCATCCAGGAATCATGGTCATGAATCAGAAGCCTGTGACCATAGACATGTATAGGCACAGAACCCCACAACAAAAGCAAGTATTAGCTGCATCAGATTCACTTATTCTCCCACATCCTACTGGGTTTTCTCTGGCAAACATTCCATGCAAAATGGCTGAATCAGAAACATGGAAATTTTTGAAACAAAAAGATGTCTTCCTAGTGGTTTGCTATGTTCCCTCAACAGCACACATGTATTTGTATTATAAATGCTGAAAAGCAGTCCATGCCAATTAGCTGGGACAGGTAAATGCTGCAGGAGTGAAAACATAGCAATATATTTCCAACCCTTGAGTCAGATTCTGCTGCAGATATGGGAAAGCATAATAAAATAAAAAAAAAACAAAAACAAGGGAATGGACTTGTTGAGTTCTAGTTTCTACTCTGCTAATATTTTGACAGCTATAATAAGTTAATGCAGTTATTTTTTAGGCAAACATTTAGACACTCCAGAGAGTTACATATTTTTTGTCCTGTCTCATCAAAAATTGCATATTGTTTTGTCAGACTATATGCAATTTTTTTTTTAATTAGAAATATAATCTGTACACAACATTTCCTGGGAGAACCAAGTGCTATTCGCAATAGGACACTTTGTCCTTTGAAGGATCAGGCATAACATTTCTAATCAAATATCTTCTGAGCCAGAGAACCAGGCTATAAACTATCAAAAAGGCTCCTTGCTTCTTCTCAGGAAATAAGGGGGGAGCAATTGAGGAATGACAGCATATTCCAGGGAAAATGGAAAAAAACTGACCATCAAAAATGTCCACCATTCTGAAGAACGCCAAGGACAGGGAGGATTTGCCGCTACCAGTGCGACCACAGATCCCAACCTGCAAAAAATGGAAGGTGTCACTTACTTACAGGGTACTTACTCACTTACTCCTTCCTTCTTACTTACATCTGCAGTTCTTTCAGGAAAGCTGCACTGGATTGTACTGCTGGTGAGTAGAAAGGTCCTTCCCAAAGGCAGAGGCACACCAGGGAAACCACAAAACAGCTCAGCAAGCATATTCCCCTTTTATGCCCCTCATCACGAGGACTGTCCCAGGGGCATTTCAGCATTTTGACATGGATGCCAATGACACGCTGTGCTGAAATGTGAGATACTCTTGTGTTTTTACACAGTTCAGTCTGATATCCTTCTAATTTATCTGCCATTTAGACTTACTTTTAAGCAAGGAAAATGGACTTGGAAAGACATGGGATAGCCAGAAGAAAAATTGCTCCCAGCCAAGAATAAGCTTTTATCAGTGTAAGTTTTTGATCTGTGCCCAGGGACCTTAGAGGGGACTGTAAATGGATATATCTGATAATGCAAGTTGTAAATCTTGTTCTTCTGGCACTTCAGAAAGGAAAGGTCAGTAATGAAGAATCTGCACCAGAATGAGGATGATGGGCAGTTGCCGGACATGATACCTTTTGTCCTGGTTTGATATAGGCCTTCACATGCTTCAGAACAGGCTTCAGGTTGTTTTCATAGCGAACACACAAATTTTCAATCTTGATTTCCCCCTCCTGGGGCCAGTCTTTGGGGACTTGAGAGGGATCTGAAATAGTTACAGAAAATAAACTGAAATTAGTGCTGCCAGAGGGTCACCCTTTACAACAGTCACCTTTCCCCCTCTCTCCTGCCCGGGCACCTTCCTTTAAGCCACTGCAGATACAGAGCTCCAGTTCCCTGCCAAGGGGAGGCTGAGCTGGGAACTGCCTGGCAGGCACTTGGCTTCCATATCTCCACATATGGGGAGATAGGGCAGATATTGAAGTGTCTCTTGGCACTGCAAGAGGGAGAAGCCAAAGGAGCAGAGAACGCGGTGTCAGGGCAGTGTCAGCGTGGCCTTGGGTCAGCGACCGGTACAGGAAGGGCAGCTTGAGGAAGGAAGTTGTTACTGCCACACAGCATGAGCTGTTGACATTATCACAGCTCTTGTTTCGTCCTAATTTGTGAATACACAGCAGGTTTTGTCTCTGGACTAAGAAGCTTGGCTTTTCAGGGAAGCTTCTTGACCTATGAGCCATTTCTTGCACTTCAACCACTTCTGAAATAGCAATCAAGGCCAATTTGAAGGGTGTGGAGCACAAATTCCAATGCACAGCTCAGAGAAGAGTTGCTGAGGTCTGCTTGCCAATGTGGCCCTATCTGTAGTCCCCATCTGCTAGAAAGATCAGAGATTTTGAAGCATGTGACATTTCTAATTTTTATCCTTATTTTTGTTTGCTAAATAACTTACATGGATGTTTTGCTCATCTTGTCTATAACTGTGGTATTTTTGATTGTACTGCAGAGTCCTGCTCTGTCTCCCTGGCAATTGATAGGATCTTTTTTCATGTTGACCAATGTGAACAACATATTTTCATAGCTTCTCTTAGCTATCCTTGTCACTCACACCAGTGGCAGCTCCTACACCTCAGTGAGAACAGATTTTGGCCAGAGAGGTGTGTGCATTTTGCATGACCAAGTCTACTATTCTTTCACATTACCATGTAAAGCCCCAAAAAGATTAAGAACAATACCCAGGTAGCCTTCGTAGTTCTCCGACTCCATGTTCAGGAAGCTGTGTACTTTTTTCACTGCGCCCATCTGCACTTCCAGATCAGCCAGATTCCTCACTACCCAGTTCAAGTAGTTGGTTATCTGCATCACAAAATGAAAACAAGGACAGGGTTCAGCCTTCTTTCTGTTCATCTACCCATCTGGAAATAAAGGTTGGATACATTTGTGAAAATCCTTGGCCTGATTCAACACAGTGGGTTTCTTTAACATTACAGCAGTTCAAGACTCAATGCAACAGCATCAAATCCATAAGAAGCCAGTCATACTCCAACACAATTAGCCCTAAGACAGCAATTTGGTGCTTGGTATTCTCATCTTTGTTTTTTGAAGGAGAAGTATGGAAAAGTTGTATCTAAACTCTGACTGATTGAGGGAATCTCTTGTTTTCAACATCTAATTATCAGCACTGAAATGTGTCTTCTTTAAGCACACAAACAGAAAAAAAATCAAAATTGAAAGTGCTGTTTGGAAATATTTTCTATTATGTATATTCTAATCTTTCAAAAACTGCAACTAAAGATTAAGAAAGTTCACTATTTGCAAATATGTTGAAAAGATTTTATGATAATTTCATTTCTACATATTTAGATAGTCCATTTCCCTCTGTGGAAAATATGAGACGTTTTTAGCACAGAAATATATGAGGGGAAAAAGTGTTATCAGTTCAGCAATATTTCCTTCCTGGTTTTTATTCTCATTTGTAATGAAAAGGATTTTATCAATAGTTAAATCAGTATTAAAGGTGTTACTTTTAGTAGATAATAGTTGATCATTAGTTCTCTGACAATACTCAGTAGCTTAGAAAAACTCTTTTCTAAGCAGGACTTACTGTTTAAGGCTGAAAATTGTAAATCTGTTTCCTAAGTCTGTATTTAGGTGCTTCTGAAAAAAAGAAGAACTGATCTTATTAGGAAGAGTTGACTGACAATCTTTAAAACTTGAGATATTTTATGTACCTGAATGAAGTTTTAGAAACTTAAAAATAAAAACACCCTATGGACAAATATATTCAGAGAAAGGCTTTGCCATTTTTTCTAGTAAGTGCCAAATAAGGACTTTATTAAGAATAAATCACCCAGTCTCACTACTTTACCACTAACCTAATATTGATGCAGTAATCAAACACTAAATAATGTTCAATGAGATTCAGCAAAAATTGTGTTCAATTTAGAGGACTTGGCTGCTTGCTTTATCTTTAAGATAGAGTTCTTGATGGGGTATTCTCTCCTTTATGTTCAGATACCTGCTTATTTGGTGTCCAGCTTTTAACTTAGGAAGTTACAGAAATGGGAAAGTTTGCAGATAAGCAAAACACTGTGGAACTGCTGCTTGCAATGGCAGGCTGCTATCCTAGGTCTGGCAGATTTGATAACACAACCTGGCACCCAAAACTCTGCCCATTACCTCAGGCTTCATCACAGTTGTGCAAAGGAGTTGGCAGGGTTTATAAAAGAGGAGAGAATAAATTCAGGATGTCCACTGTAAACACAACCTCAGTACAAACAGTTTGCTCTCATCTAGGTCCAAATATCAGCCCTCTCTCAGCTGCAAAGAATAATTATTAAAAAAAACCAAACTATGCCAGGTGAGATAGGTAATGATCCAGCTGCCTTCAAAAGTTCATCAGGGTTATTGTGGGCAGGAGGGAGGCAGGTGATCACTTGGTGCCTAAAGCTATTCTTCACCTGCTGTGCCAGACTTCAGCACATGCCTGTTTCACACCACTGAACTGCTTGCAAACACAGGCTAAAAACAAAGAAGGCAAGGATGATGCAGAAGGCAAGGATGATGCAGAAGGCAAGGATGATGCAGACATCTTGATGCTTCCAGATCCCTGCTAATGAAGCAGCATTACCAGGAATGTTTTCAGAGTGAAGCTGAAGCCCTGGGACTGATTTTCAGCTGTTGACAGATTCTCACACTGCTGCAACAGCAGCACAGAGGGGATCTAAGGTCTCCCTAAGGCAGCTTCTGAGGACTTTCTGTTGTGGCCATGGGCTCACCAGCATTTACATGCAAAGCCAGATCTCAGGGTTAGAACCACACCTTTATCCCTTCCTCACACCAGTGCCTCAAAGCAGACAGATTTTTGCCATGCCAGTCATGGTTTCAAAAGTTCTTCCTGCCACTATCATCATCCTACCTTTGTCCCCAGTCTCATGGTTCATTCAGTAATATTTTGTCCCAACTCTTGTGCTTAATTCATGAATACTTCTACTCTCTGTGGTGATTGTCATTCACTCTGTGCTCATGGTGAATACTCAGCCTCTCTTGCAGCCAGGTACACTAAAATACTGCTCCTTCTCACTACTAATGGCAGTGACAGAATGAACAAGCTACTGCACCACCACAACGTTGTCACCCTTAAGTCCATCTCCTCTGCATGCCTACTGCTATCTGGCATGATGAACCATGCCCACAAATGTCCCAATCCCCAAATCCATTTCATAATTGCATGGACAATCTTGGGCACCTCAGTAATTTCCCTCCAAGGGCAAAACCAATAATTCTGTTTCTTCAGCAATTATTTTATTTGGTCTTTGGTTAAAGACTACCCAGATGATGACAATCTGTATTTCCTGGCAGGTTTTGCCATGTAGAGGTGGAAACAGCACTGTGTTGTACAAAACAGAGTGCACAGCAGGTCCTCTTATGCATTTTTAATTTTCCTGCTCCACTTGGGAGCACGCAGGGCCTGGGAATGGTTGTGTTTTTTAATTGGCTCATAAAATCTGAAGCAAGTCCAAGTTGCCCTGAACTCTCTCAACTTTGGCTTGAGTCCATTATTTGCAGGATTCTTTTTTTTCAAAATTAAGAAAGCTGGGAGATGACAGTGTACACATAAAAATATTATAAAATTAATGTGTTGTCTGGAAGTTCTTACACTCGGCCTTGGCACGTACCGTCAGAGCATACAGGAGACCCAGCCCCACGAACCCCGAGTGTGGCCCTTCAGTGATGGAAGTGACAGCAGCAGTCAGGACAATACAAGCACCCAGATAATCCTGGAAGGAGAGACAGGGGGACAAAAAGGAAAAAATGCAGCAACCAGAACATTTCTTTACTTGTAGAGCAGTTCCACTTTACCAAGAATTATTTATATAATGACATCTAGCCCTTAATTTTGGTTTGGTTTTTTTCCCTGGAAGAGGTCGTGGTTGTGATACCCAAACTGAAATACTCAAAGCAACTTGCTGAACACTAATGAAATAGGCCAGTAATTGCTGCAAATTCATTTGGGCTAGGGCATCCCATGGTGTCAACCCCAAGAAGAGCAGGGACAAAAAAATCTAATAAGCATCTTTTAAAAAAATCATGAGAAGGATATAACAGTGACACCCCTAATTCCCACCACTAAAACAAATCAATTCCACTCTCTCCACTCTCGTTCAGGTCTTCTCAACTATGGGTCTGCCTCCTCAAGAAAGGAAGTATCACTGACTTCACAAAGTCCAGGAAGGCTTTTGGTAGAATTTATTCAGGTCATGTACATGTTTTATTGGCAGAAGCTTTGCAGGAGCTGGAACCTATTTTCTTGATGCTTACCTCAGGTTTGAAGCATATGCCACATGTCATCTTGTGAAGTCAAGGTGCTGATTAATGGGATATAGTTGGTATTCCCACTCTCCCACTGCTGCCTGCATTACATTCACTTTGGATCACATTTTCTATTCATTTTTCTCCTCCTGCCTGATAATACCATGTCAGGAATCTTTCCTTCTGAGATTTGAAATGAGGACTGCCTAGTTCATCTGTCTAGAAAATTATGAGCAGAACACAGACTCAAATTTTAGGGGAGAATGGATTCAAACTGACAGAGGGGGGAGTTAGATTTCCTATGAGGAAGAAATTCTTCCCTGTGAGGGTAGTGAGGCCCTGACACAGGTTGACCAGAGAAGCTGTGGCTGCCTCATCTCTAGAAGGCCAGGCTGGATGGAGAACTGAGAAACCTGGGATAGTGGAAGGTGTCCCTGCCCATGGCAGGGGTTGGAACTGGATGGGCTCTAAGGTCTCTCCCAGCCCCAATCATTCTGTGATTCTGGGACTCTGTGACTCACACCTATGGAGCATAATGGTCTTGAGTCTCCATCATCTGCTAGGACTTAACAGCTGCTATTAAATCTCACAAAGCTTTTAGTGGTCTTAGTACCACTGTGCCATTAGGCAGAGCTACATGAACTATTCCTTGGCAAGACCACATTATTTCTAATGCTCTCATGAGGCAAAGTGTATTCTTGGACCAAATTCATTCTGCATGTAAGCAAGTCTAAGACTGTGAGACATTAACAGGCTTCTTCCAGGACTGGCTGTTGCTCTGTTATTTATCTCTCTTAGATTTGGAAGCAATTTCAGCTGATCTTGGATGCTGTAAGAAGGTGAAAGCTTTGAGCACAAGGGAAAGCTTTGCCATCATAAAAAAAGGAGAATAACTTCATTGCTCCAAGAGGAAAAGAAGGTGAGTATACAGCCTTTGATGTGAGGATTAACCATGCCTGTTGCTATTTATGTCCAGCAGAATCAGGCCACTGCTCTGTTTGTTCACTACTCTTTCTGTTTCAGATGAATAAGGGAATCACAGTTACTTTGCTTGCCTCTTCTTGCCTTGCAGATCAGGAAAGTCCCTCAGAGAGAGCCCCCACAAAACCCAGGAGCCTATGTCACTGTCATTGGCTGCATTGTGCCCTGCTGTCATTTTCTTTCTGGAGTCTAATTATGCTATATTTCATGATATCAAACAATAAAACCACAAACAGTATGGCCCTGCAAGGGTTTAGCTTACAGCTGTGGGATTAACCCTGCTGCTGGAGAGATACTTCAAGACCTAGGAGATCAATGTGCCTAAAACAGCCCTGGCAGAAGGATGGCACAGTTCATAAAGCCACTGAAAAGCCACGCTCTGCCTTGAAAGTAGTTCCTGCTGTGGCAGGTCTGTGGATGCTGCACAGTAGTAGAGAAAGTCTTGTTTGAAGTTATGTAAATGTTTGTTCTTGCACTCCCTTCAGACGCTAGACAGCACAGCAGCAGAAGATGAGGCAGGCTTGTATTTTCTTACTCCTGGCCAAGAAAGCTGAAAAAACCCTCTGGGTTTAACATAACAATCCTGATCTATTTTAAGGAACTGTGTGTATAATCTCCTCGCGAGATTAATACTCGTTATGATCTTCTCTGCATCAGGCAAAGTCTCTGTTTGCTTCCAAGGTTTCAAAACCATGGCTGGGACAAAACTGAACGTACCGTCCTGACCTCCAGCCATCTGTTGGCAGCTGACAGAAATAAGTAGGCAATGTTGTTCGTGTCCGTCAGCTCCAGCATACGTTGTTTAAATCTGGCTTCGTGCCTGCCGAGACCAAAGTTGTTACATTACAACACATTACGCACTCACACACAAAAGGGTAAAGCCTTAACTCAGCTCTGCCTTCCCTCCCCGCAGCCCAAAACTTTTTGCCCTTCTATTTTTGCCAAAGTTTGGGTTAAAAGCTCTTCCCTAAGAATGCACATCTGCTGCCAGAGCGCCCAGAGCCAGAGCGACACGTGGAGTTGGGATTTGTTTGACAAGCAATCCTGTTGGACTGGGGTTTGGACCAGAGACTGTCCCCTCAAAGAAATTGCAATGCCAGGGTGCTGGGACAGGTTTTGTTTCCTAGAGCTGATCCACCTTTTATAGGTGTGGATTGTAGTCCACTCCTCCCACAGGTGAGTGCTGCTGTGGCCTCTCAGCTCCTCCTCACAGGCCACTAGCAAGGGCAGAGGGCTCACCTGTTCAGCTTAAGTCTGATTTCAGAGGTTACCTGGCCAGCTGCAGGGCTCTTTAACAGGGGTGACATCCCTAAAGTTTCAATAATATGGATGTAGACTGATCTGTAAACCAAACCTTTCAGCTACTCAGCTCAGCTGTTTTCTCAGCCAGTCACTAAACAACTGGGAAAGGACAATCAGGGAGAGCTATAGATCACCTCTAAATTAGAAAAATGAGTGGTGTTACCTCCACTGCCACTTGTTCCTCTCTCCCCCACACAATGCCCATCACATTTAAAAAACAGTGCAAGGATGCCAGAGCGCTGAAGAGCCGAGGTACATTTGGGAGGGCAGGGGAAAATCTCTATTGGTGCTAATGTATTAAATTCATGGTGCCTTGCACAGTCAGATGGAAACCATTTTGTTTGAAATCATAGTCTATTGTCTGGTGAATACCCTCACTTGATTAAACCAGCTGAACTTCAGTCAGCAGCTCAGTGTCTGTTTTATCTTCCATTTCAAAGTCTCAGTGCCCTGCTGTGAAGCACCTCTAATGTCTGTTCTTCCAGAAAATTCCTTTTTTTCCTGCTATTTCCTGCT
>NW_005054574.1:413822-414553 GCF_000277835.1 Geospiza fortis
AACAGGACAAGCAATCTCCCCAGAACAACTGGTAACAGTAATGATGCGATGTGGGGAGGAACAAGGATGCACTGGCTACTCTGCTCATCTGCTTTCCTGGCAGCAAAACTCCTGCTCTCCTAATGGAAAATCTGACATGCTCAATCTGTGTTTTCATCCACATTCAGCTCATCTTCTGGGCATTTTCAGACTTTTATCCTGTCAGATGACGAACAGCAAAGGTCACTGAGATTGCTCTCTGATCCAACTGTACTGCTTCGCAGTAAGTTATGTGAGGAGCTGCTCAGTTTTATCTTGGAACATACTGAACCCAAACTGCAGAGAATGACTAACAGCACCAGCAAGTAAATAGAAACTTGCAGACAATAAATGCAGGAGACTTCAGGTTTGGTGGGCAGTGGAGCACAGGCAGGGAAATGAAATGGCTTTGATTAGCACCAGAAATCCTGAAAAACTCAATTGTTGTGGTGCCCTTGGGTGCCTTTTGCTCTCTGCCATCCAAGCCCACATTACCTTTTTGTGCGGCAAAAAAGAGTTGAACCACTCAGAAAGTGCTAAGCTCCTTCAGCTTCCTCAGGAGATAACCTCAGGCTCATAACCTTCCTCAGGTGGTGAAAGGCCACTCCGAACCTCTTGAGAAGTACTCAGCATACATCAGCATCAGGCCCTAATGATGACTTCCTGTTTCAATACATCATTCTGTTGATAAAGCTAATTAAAGCATTTCCTGC
>NW_005054574.1:414563-433478 GCF_000277835.1 Geospiza fortis
CTTCCACAGACCTTACTGCAACACTCTGTGCTAACAGCTGAGGTTCTAAAGCTTAGCTTGATGTGAGGAAACAGCCTGAAGCTGATCAAATAGGTGTGGAAATGTCACTGCAGTGGGATCTGCTCTGGTTTGGAATTCTACATAGTGCAGAACGGGTGCAAGGTGCACTTACTGGGAAAAAACCTCAATCTGGCACTTTGACAGTCATCACCATAATGGAGTGAACATAGGAGAGTTTGGCCTATATTTCAGGTAGTAGAGAGAAAATGTATGCATGGAAAGCTGGAAAAACTCTCTGGATCTTACAGAACTGATTTCTCAGTTTTTATTAACAAAGTGAAGTTTTACAATATTCAAATCGAGTTCTGTTCTGCTGCAGTTTTCTTGGAAACTCTCTCAAGTTGCACATTGCCTTTCAGCTGGAGAGCACCATAATGATGTCTCCCTGCTTGTGTAGTGGGTTAAACACAGAACTGATTCAGGGACACTTGGTTATAGCAGGGGCTTTGAAGGGGCAGTGCCTCTGCCTGCTTGGCAAAATAGAGCTCCCTGCTGTTCAAGTTAAAGGCATGGTTAAAATAGACCCATTAAAAATTTAAATATCATATCCTAAAAATATAGTCATGTTTAATTCAGTGGAACACCAATACATGTGTTACTGAAAATATGCAAAATGTTTAAGAGGCAAAGCAACACAAAAAAAAATCATCAGCTTTTTTCTAAATAGCTTAATAAAGTTCTTCAAATGCAACAGTTTGCCCTCAGACACGCTCCAAGGAAGCTGAACAGGCTGGCCTGACCCTCAAGCTGCCCTCTAAAAATTTGTTTTACAAATTTTACCCGAATGCTCTGATGGTGGTAAGGCCTTCAGCTGTCTCAGAGAAGTGACACAGCAGAGGGAGCTGGGTGCTGTCATCAAGTTCCTGGAGGTCCCTGGGAGTACAAAAAACAACAGATGCCCATTACAATGCAAACATTTCTGTCTGTAGAAATTTTGCTGCACAGCAGACAAGAACAGACATTTTATCTATTGTACATACTCTTTTCAGCATCACACAAAATTTCTATAGTACAGAAAGACACTGGCATGGGAATATAACATTCCTTTTTTTTTGCCACAGGAGCCTTTGAATCATCTCCCTGTTGCCCTCTCCATCTACTTTTGGTCACTTTAAGCTTCTTTCTGCCCCTCAGGAATAATGACATTATCATGTCTCTCCTGGATAAAAACCTGCTATCCATTTTAGACAGATCCTCATTACTTTTTATTCTCACAGATTCTGATATATTAATAACATAAAATTGAATTCAAAACCACTGATTTTAAACTTTATAGCATGCTATTTGTGACTCTTAGGTCAGGTATGTAATAGGGTCTGTGTATCAGGAAGTTTATATATTTTATGACAACAGCTGGCCTAACAAAAAAAGCTGTATTTCCACATAAACTTGGCCTCATTTTCCATATCTAGAAGTACCACAACATGCTGAAAGTGAAATATTTCAGATGATAGCAGATCTTCTCTTTGTGCTGTTAACATTGGTTGTAGCAGAGACAGTACTGACAGAGAAATGAGTGATAAATTTCCCTAATTACTCAGCAATGACACTTCCAAGACCTGTGTGAAGCAACAATATTTAAGTCCAAAAAGTTCCAGTCTTTTAAAAGAAGAACATTTTCCAAACCACAGAAAAAAAAATACATCTTTCTGTAACATTC
The DNA here is from genome assembly GCF_000277835.1 of Geospiza fortis. Classification (NCBI taxonomy): domain Eukaryota; kingdom Metazoa; phylum Chordata; class Aves; order Passeriformes; family Thraupidae; genus Geospiza; species Geospiza fortis. The sequence goes on from NW_005054574.1 coordinate 416,284, forward strand.
TGCCATTGGCATAGCAGCCAGTTGTACAAACAGAAGAAAGTCCAGCTCATTAGAAATTAAAACTTGTTATCAAAAGCCTACAAATTTTGCCCACTGTATCAGATAGGCTAGGAGAAACAACTGCTCAATGTTGCTGAATGTTGCAGTGTGCAGAGCTGAATTTGCTGCTGATGTTTTGATGATAAATATATTTCAAATTTATGATGGAAAATACACAGAAGTTTTTGAAAGATGTAATGGAAAATACAACAAAGAGTCAAAGTGCTGCAAGAAATATTGTAAATATTTGCATTTCCAAAAATTATTGAGGCTTATATGCCTGCAAAGGACTGCATGCAAGTGAGTTACTAATACTGGCTGAAGCTATTCCTTCATCCTGCATTTCCCAAGACTAATTTTTAGGGAAATAAATTGGATGTTTTCATTTCTATTGCCCATCAAAAGAACACAAGTCACATCTCAAGCGATTTAAGAGAGTTTAAATTAACAGAATAATTTGAGAGTGAAAACCAGGTCTCCTGATTTGTCAGCCCCCTTGAGATCTGGTGTACTGCCACACACAGCTTCATTTTGGAGGTTTGGTGGGGCAAGAACAAAGTTTCTGAAAAATCTCAGAGAAATTAAGCAACTTATTTCAGATTTAAACATTTCTGCTTTGTGAATTCTGATTACAGAGTTTTCTTCTAAATAAATCTTGGAATATTCTGGCTGATAACAAAAGACTAAGGGATTGAATTTAAGAAAAAACTGGCTTCCTGAAGATTTTTTATGAAATTATAAAATAAATTTAGCACCAGAAGCATGACTCTCATTTTGCTGAAAAAACTGTACTCTTTACACCCAGCCAAGCCACCCTGAATATGGAACACTCTACAGTGGAAATTACTTTCTGTGGAGTTTTTTTCCCCAATATGAAGGAAAAACTATGATTGATGTTAATCCAGGGAATTATTTTATGTTCTCTACTAATGCTCAAATGTCAAGGAGGAGTTTTGACCAGATGCAAACTCAGCTGATTAGCAAACTTCATGTTCATCTCACTCTAGAGCCAAAAAAATGCATTCAGTTGGTGTTACTTCCCCAGATACCCCATTTATAGCCAGGTCAGTTGGGAAGATTCCCCAGTGCATGTCTCAAACTCCTGCATCAGGATCAAAAGCAGGATGCCATGACCATTTCCCCCTTTTTTAGCTCCTACAACCTCATATTCCATTACAGTTCTTATGTACAATATTTCATGGAGGAAACTTTCAGGACAGTTCTTTAATACGCACTTGGAAGCAACCCTGAAGTATTTCTGGATGAAATAAAATGCTATGCCCAGGGGCACGAGGGCTACAAGGAACCATGGAGTGGCATAGGAGATCATCCCAATGGCTGACAGGCAGAGCAAGGTGGATCTGGTCAGAGACTCCAGTGTGGGAGGGATGTGCTAGAGGGAAGTGAAAAACATCCATGAAGAAAAAAATCCTGGTAGCAGCACTATACACCTTTTCCTATCAGAAAAGTGAAATAATACCACTAGATACTCATTGATGTTCTCCTAATATCAGGAGTCTTTCTGTTTCTGTTGGTCTCATAGCCAAATGTACAGGAGTTAAAAAATGAGTCAGTAGGTTTTTGTTTTCTGAAGGTCAGAGTTTAAAAGATCATGGGGAAATAGGAGCCATTTCCACCTCATTTATATATCAGGCAAGGAAGAGAAAATTGTTCTTGATATGCCAGATATTTAGAGAAGTAGAATGCTCTGTCTCATAATTTTTATTCCATATTCCCATCAACCTTACATTCAGCATTATTGTTCATCCAAAAATTTTAATGCACAGTCATAGTGAAAGCTCTTCCTCTCCCTGGATGCTTTAAATCCACAAGTTCTGCCAGCCATGGTGGAACATTTATTTGTCATACCTACTCCCATATATTCAAAGTTGTTATATTTTACTGTGTTTCCTGTTTCAAGTCCAAAATCTGATGTTTTCTTAATCCAGATCTTCCAACAGAATCAACCATTCTGCATATGAAGAAATTAAGAGCCACCACCTCCCACTATGTTTATTTTAAGTGTTACTTGCCCGCATTATTACAAATGTGTGTACTTTTTGAGTGTCCCTATTATCATTCCCTGAGCCTGGTTTTGCTATGCCTTTCTCTACTGAATATTTTAGTACATCATCTTATTCAGATCTACATGAAAATTTGCAGAGTCAGGATAATAGAACAGAATATATTGCTACATCTACCTGATCAATGATATTTGTATCAGCAGAGAAGCGATTCAGAATTAGCCCCAGCGGAGTCATGTCAAAGAACCTATTGGACAAATTAAAACCAAAAAGTAACCTGTAGAGGAATTCCAGGCTTGGATTTAAAGTCCAGTCAGACAGAAAACAGAGCTATGTACAGCCATTGTCTAAAACAAAGCAATAAATATGAATAACATGCCAGATCATCTTATCTGCATCTTAACTGTCTAAATGCTTCTTTTGGCACTTTCCCCTGGAAAAAAAATTGTCTCCTCTTCCACAAACCTGCTGTCTTCTGTCCTGATCTTTCCTTCTTGCTCCATCAGGATTTAAGATCTCTTCCAAAGATCACAGCCTGTTCTTGGCTGCTGCTCAGCCTCCTTCTTATGGGCACTAACCCCAGATGTTGGGAAGCACTGTGACAAATTTATTTGTTCTTCAGGCATCCTTTGGCCATTCTGCTGCCTGTGAGACCCTGAGTATTGTGCACAGAAGAAGCCTTGGTGCCCACATGGTCTGACATCATAGCCATTGCCCAGAGCTGGAGCTAGGTGCCCTGGAGCATGAACTGCCCTCAGGGCTGCCCTTGAGCACCCTGAAGGGGTACCAGCTTTCTGAAACATTCCAGCCAAATAAAAAATGGGCAAAATTTCACGTTCTTTCATGGAATGTTTCCCCCCCCATGGTTATCTCACTAATTATTTTCCCTTTCTGAGGTCTTGAAGGAAACAGGTCAAATTCAAGGTCTTTTCCTGGGAGTAACCTTGAAGCTACAAAGAGGACAGGTTTTGACCATGTAGCTTTCCATGGACATAATTTTTGCTGTACCTGATTGGCCCAAGGATGATCTTGTTGAGGAGATTATGGTGCAGGTTCTTGGCTGCTGTGAGGCCCATCCACTCCACAGTCAGGGATGTGATGAGGCAAAGGACAATCCCAGCTCCAGAGAGGATGCTGAAGACAGCTACATGATAAGTCTAATGGAATGACAAATACATCAATCCTAGAAATAATCACCCATTTTTCTTTTCTGCTAGGAAGTTCCCAAGGTACCTAGTGCCCATCAGCTACAATATCTTATCTCTTGTATTACATAATTATATATCATCTTTGGGAAATAAAAGAAATATGATGGAACTGCCGTGATGGAACTGCAATTCATTAAGTCCACATAATTAGAAGTTCTGGCAGGTCTAAGATCCCTCACTCTATTCTACCCCTCAAGACCTTGAAATGATAGCTCTTAGAGCTGTGAAGACTGATTATGTGGACAAAAAGAAAGGATTGTTAGCCAAGAAACAGGGAAACCAAGTAGAACCTCTCAAGAATTAAGGCATTTGAGAGACGTTGGAAAGTTCCACTTTAGTAAGTTCAAGCATTATGAAATTCACAGAGCAAATCCTAAACTGATCTGCCAGGGTTATAGCACATTTAAGCCTTCTGAAAGTCTAGTAAGTGGATTCCATGAGATCTTGTACTTGAGTCAAATTTACAGCTATAAGCAGATTGTACTTTAGCAGAACAATTGAAGACTTCCATTAATATTTTTCTGGCAGGAAAAAAACTACTTGACAGCCAGTACTTAGGAAAGTGGGGTCATTGACTTAGAAGACCAGTTGTAAAATCCAGATGGAAAAGTTTAGTATAAGGCTCCTTACTTTGAAAGGTCAGATATTTTTCTACCCTCAAATATTCTTCTGTTTGAGTTCTGAATTGTCAAAATTATTGATAAAATTTGAATTGCCTTATTTTAACATTAAGAATCCATTCATCCTGTATAATAATCTACCTGTGATTTCAATCCAGCTGGCTTCTAGATGAAAAGCAGAACATTACTTTAGAACATGTTTTTTTTTTTCATTTTTTTCCTTGTCAGGCTTCAATATCTGGCTCACCTTCTCTTTGCTCTTATCCTCATCAGCATTCCTGGCTTCATTTGCATTGTCCATGGATGTCCATGTAGCAAGCCAGTAATCTATGGCCACAATAACTGAGTGTTTCAACAGCTTGGAGAAAATCATCAGAAAGAGTAAAAAAAATCCTCCAGAGGTTAGATATCTCCAACAGGTTTTCCATGGCATCTTTGTCCTGAGCCTCAAGACAGTTGACATGTTATCATCTTCATCTTCTTCCTCTTCCTCCTCTGTGACTCAGACATTTGATCAAGTTAGCATGGATTCAATAATAACTATACCTTGTTTTACTGGATTTGTTGGGCATTTTTTTCTTCTGCTTTGAATTTAAAGTCAAAATTCAATTTGTCATTTAAGAACAGCAAACACTTCAGACACATTTTCGTAAGACTTCCCCTGCTCTCTTTAGCTATTCTAGAGTTTGCCAGTCTTTGACTTGTCACAGTTTTGTTAAGAAAAAGTTTTTATAAACCAAGTCTTCACTATTTATTATTTGGAGCAGAGACCAGGCCTTTCCCAACCAGTTGATCAGTTTTTATTATACAGTCAGAAGAGCAATTTGGAAGATTTTAAAAACCCTCCAAACTTTTCCATCCAGACACTTCATCATCTGTTTGCATGAACAAGTTCAATTTTCCCTTCAGTCAATAGTACTAAAATAATAATTGATCGCATGCTATTGAAACACAAATGGTAGAAGATTTCTGCTGCGGAAAAAAATTTATTTCAGAGATGTATAAACATGAAATTTAATTTTTTTATTGCAGATAATAAGAATATATCTCTCACGGCCCTGCAGGAGGGAAATTTCCCCAAGGAAAGAAAATGTTCACATGCTCTTGACAGCTACCACATTTTTTTTCCTTTACAATTTTTAATGTTGTTGTACTTCTATCTCATCCCACAATAACTCCAGGCACTGTGAGTTAGCAAAGACATTAACTTGTTTTGATACATCCTTATCTCTGCATGATGTTTAGGGAAATATATGGAGAATCCCTTGAACAAGTCCTATTGCAAACAGGTCAAAATGTTGGACTTTCCACTATTATTACCAAGTGTCATCAATAGAGTTACACTTTGCTGCTAAGAACTGCCAGCTATTAAAGTGGAAAGGCAATGAAAAATGGTGTTAGAGAAAGTGAAATTGTAAAACAAACCTTCATCTTCATCTTCCAGTTGTGACTTGGATTCTCTGGGGTACATGGCCCTTCTAAGGGTTTTTCTCTCAAGAGTTGTCTGGTCAGCTTCCATATCCTGGAATAATTAGGTTATCATTATTATTATTATTATTTATTAATAATAGATTATATTAATTTAAAGGTCATTTATTAATTTGAGAGCTTAGCTGTTCAAAAATTGTAGTAGTACTTGCAGTAATCTCAAAGAGACTTTATATGGATCATTTAACTTACAGAATGGAAAAAACACAGTATTTTTCAATTTAAATTTCAGAGAATTCAACTTTGCCCACTTCTTTCCCTCTCTCTGTCATTCTTTCATTCCCTCTCTTCTGGAATGGAAAAAACTTTAAAAATAGTCTTTAGAGAATCCTAAATGTCCATGGCAATAACAGAATAAAAGGGTAAGAGATACCATAGGAAGCCTCTGGGTGCAACCCTTGCCACACCAAAGGATCAGTTGTGCATCACATTTCCAAGGGTTTCTTGGCTAGGATGTGCGTACAAACCATCCATGATGGATATAACACACACTTCCTGGACAATCTATTCCAGCCCCTAAAACTCCTTACAGGTCATGTGGTTTTGCCCTAAAGTCAAGTTGAAAATGTGCTTCAGACATGGTTTGGGTTTCTTTGAAATTGAATGACAAATATTTCTTTGCAGAAAAGTCATCCTTGCCTAAATGCTCTATTTACCTTTTCCAACTCTTGATCTTGGCGATTCATCAGAGTTTTCCAGTGTTCATATAGCTCAACATCCTTGTTTTGGATATCTTTTAGTGTCCCTTCTCTAAGCACCATTCCATCCTTCATTGCTATGATCTAGGGGAGAAAGCACCCAGCACTCAACAACACAGATACCATAATCACTGACCTGGATCCTACAAGATATGTCTCACCATTAGTGACAATACCATTATGCAAATTTCTGTCTTAATTTTATTCAATATTTTATTAATAACTTCTTAAGTCTGCTGTCTCAGCTCATAAACTGAAACTTGTATAAGTCATGCTTTCCTGCAATCAGACAGGAAAAAGCATTGAAAAGAAGGGATAGACAGTTGCATTCTCCAGGCCTTTTAATGAACAAAAAAACTCTACTCAAATAATGTAAAAATAAATAGTTCTTCCACTATAAAATCTGTGTTAGCTAAAGTGGCAGTTAGCCACATGGCATACAGAATTAAGGAGGGACTGTATTGCAGAGAAAAGCAATAATCCCATTAAATGTTATGGTGTTAACTTCAGGAATTGCCAAGACTGCTTAGAGTAGCAAGCCTCTGAATAAAATTTCAATTCTGATGGGAATTTTTCAATTTTTCAATAATATCCTGATGCCTGCTTCTGGCAATCATCCTTAGCAAATTTTCCCCTGGTACCTCTTCTCTTACCCAGTCAGCATGTGGCAGATATTGTAATTTATGTGTCACCAGAACAAGAGTCCTCTTGTCTTCTTGCAGAAACTTCAAAATTCCTTCCTGCATTAAGTGATCGCTTAAGTGAATGTCCAGTGCAGAGAATGGGTCATCCTGCAACCACATCAAATTGAAAAATATTAGAACAGGATACAAAAGTGAGGTTTATCCCTAAAAAAGTATTTTTAAAATAGGAAGCATCTGTCTTTACTGATGTTTCATCTCTCTCTAGTGACTATGGCCCAGTCAGAGGGCTGTGCTCCACTGAGCTGGAATCCACTGCTCTTCAGTTCAGAGCAATGGACTCAGCTTCATTTCTTGTGTCTGGCTGTGTGTAGAGTTGGTGCCTCACTAACAGAGTGCAGGAACACCAGAACTGAAATTTCCCATCCAAATTTGAAAATGCCAGGATCCAAAGCCAAACATGGGCCCAATTTTGGTGTGAAACTGGCAAAGGAAAATTAAAGCAGAGTTAGCAACTCTTCTGATTTCCTCCAAACTAAACTACATACATGCTTGGTCTTTACAGTGAGTGTGGCTGGAAATAAGGCAACATTCAGATAAGGATATCAATATGTAAACATTTTTTCTTCAAGAAGTCTCTCCTTAATTTTGAAGAGGCTCAAACAGCCCTTTCATTAACCTCCTGAAATTCCTAATATGCCTTGAAAGTAATATCAGAGAAGGGAAAAGCTGTCCAACTCCACAGCACTCTGCAGGAGAGTGCTGAGCCCTCAGACTGTTCATGATGGTTCCTTATCGGTAATCCTGCTGATTTCTGTGGGACTCTGCTGATAGTAGGTCACCACTGAGAGCAAGAAGGAGTTAAGACAATCTGTTCCACTCTTCCAGCGTAAATCTGTGCAGAAATTCCCGCCTTCATCGGTCTCCCAGGATGTTTTGACGCTGCCTCTCTATAGTTTGGTTTTGGAGTTGAATGGAAGTCCCCATAGGTCTTTTAAATATAAACTAAATATATGGAATTACGGTTTTTTACTAACTTTGCGTGCTCCATGTGAAAAAGAAAAATCTTACCAAGAAGACAATGTTGGTGTTCTGGTAGAGCGCTCGAGCTACACAGATTCTCTGTCGTTGGCCTCCACTTAAATTAATCCCCTAATGATTCAAATGGATCAGAAATAGGCATCTTTGAATAAACATTATGACAGGCCTTTGGAAATGTGATTTTTTTACAATTATAGGATTTATAGTAAATAAAAAACGTCATTAAAATGCTAATTCTATTGATAAACAAGCATAGTCCTCATATAATGTCAGAAGAAAAGTTGTTATTCATGCATAAGTGTAAATTATGAAAAGCTGCTCTGAGCACAAGTAGGCTTTTTAAATTGAAAATGTAACCAATACCAGCATCAAATTCTGCAAGCAAAATATGGGAGACTTTGGTCAAGAAATCCCATTTGAGAAATAGCTGAAGAAGCTGAAGAGATTTCAACTTTTTTGGGTAGTAACCCTTGGTGAATTACAATTATTTACCAGTCTGGCAGCCCAATACAGACTAGAACTGTCTGAGTGACATCAGGATGTCATCAGTGTCATCAGAAGACATGTATCTTCTTAATACAAAGGCCAAGCAGAGACTAAAGCATTCACATTATTTACCCTTTCTCCAATTTCTGTCTGGTCACCAAATGGCAGTAAGTCAATATCAGGCTGCAGAGAACAGGCATCTGTAACAGCCTTGTACCTGGAAAAACAACGTGGTCATTGCTATTGTTTACCCAGCCACTCACTGCTAACACAAAAACCTCCAGGTAGATGTCACCACGAAGCTTTTATTGCTCTGTGATGGCTGGATAATTGTTAAAATAAGTAGGGCAAAATGATTATTGAGAAATAATCCTAGAGCATTGTAAATGAAACATTGTAAAAAAATTACATCTTTATGAGAAGCCTTTATTGGCAAGACTGTTTTTAATTATGTAAATTATTGAATACATTCCTCCCTATCATGGAGTTGTTTTGTTGGACTCCAGAGCGTTTGAAGACATTTTCCATTGAGCTTTTATTCTTCCCCCTTTAAATGCCTCTTCATTTTCTTTGGAGTGATGTTACAGGACAAAGGATCCTTACAGTGCTTCTGGTCATACCAGAACCAGCAAAACTACTTGCAAAATTTCGAAATTTTTTTGATGAGATTTCTGGTCTGTAGCAGGTGATCTGCTGATGAGCAGCTGAGATCAGACTATATGAGTGATGAAATTCAGCCTTGCCCCTTTGCAGCTAGTGAAACAAGCTGATGGATGCAGTGGCTGAAGAATCTGGTCCCTGAAATGTTGGTGCTTTTCTGGATTTTGAGGCATTTGGTCATGGTTAGGTTTTATCAAGCCAGAATGGAGTCATACATCTTAACACAACACAGACTGAGAGCAACTGGGTGTATTTTCAGTAACCGAAAATAGAGAGAGTGTTGCCTTTGAAAACTCAGCAATTTGTTTTCCTTAAGTCCAGTCACTTTTACCACATTTGTTAATTGACCTTTTAGAAGGCTGGAAGAAGCAGGTGCTGGGTAGGCACAATAGAAGCTGTGCACCTCAGCTTTCACACTTCCTTCTCCTGTATTTCTAAAGGAAGAATTAAGGCCATTCCCTGGAGGCACCCCATCTCCATAAATGCTGTTTTTGGAAAGTGGCTGCTCCAGTAACTTGATCACAGCAGGATTAGCACATAAACTCAGTGGAAACATGCCTAGAATCCCTGTTTCCAGAGTCCTTTGGCAACCTTGGGCTCCATGAAACAAAAGACAATTACATAAGTAGTCTCCAGAGATGGGATTCTTCTCACCTTGGAAATGACACATACGGCTTCAGCTGTATTCTATGGAGAGCCACTGCCACTGTGGGATTTCTCACAAACATCTTGGACATGTGCTCTGGTTAGAGGAGCATCCTGGCTTAAACCAGAAACCTTCCTCTGAGTCAGGTCAGCTAAATCCACCACAGGTTTAGCATGCACTGATTGATATTTTCCAGAATCTACAAACATCCTCCAGAAGATGCCAAAAAGCCCTCTTTAAAAGGAGCTGCCAGGTGTTTTTGCAAGGAGGTGGATATTTACCTCTGCTTATTAAAGGGGCTGCCAAAGATGATGTTCTCCTCCACGGTGGCATTGAGCAGCCACGGCTTCTGAGCTGCATAAGCCACGGAGTACCTGTTCCTACTGCAGACAGACATAGAGCTTTAGTAAGAAACAAAGCCCTCACACTATAGAATGTCTGATAATCAGGTTTTTTAAAGTTAATTTCATGAATGCGCATTCAGAAAAACACAGGGAAATGCATGAGCAAAACAAAAAGAAGGGAAGAGTTTTAAATTCAATGCTTTTGTTAGAACAGCACCCACTCTCTCCCCTGATGGCAAAATCTACACTCTGGGTTGCATTCTATTCTACTATAAAAGGCTGGTACCTACCTCAATCTAGTAATTGCAATTCAAATCCAAAAGCAAATTGCAAATTATACTAGAAATATTAAATTCCCACGGGAATAGTTATTTGGCATTATTTTCTCTTAACATGAAAACATGAAGGGAAAAGGCACTGTTCAAATGGCATTGGCACACTTGCTGCTTTCTGAAGTGTGAGATTATTTTAAGTGGCCACACATATAAATACTTTTTTCTCAGTGAATACTTTTTTCCCTTTCAGTTTATTAGATCCTCAATGATATTGGAAAAGAGGGCAGTTTAATACAGATTGGGAAGAAATCACAGGGAGCCTCCCAAGGATTTATTAGACATACCTTAAATGTGTCTAAATGCCTATTGACATTTGTCAATAGGGGCATGAATGTTCTTTACTTCTGTCTGTTTTTCTAAGGTACAGCAGCAAAAATGGTCATATAATTTCAGAAATTTTTCTGAGATGCCCAAGGTGATGTGAGGAAGGAGGTGTGAACTGGCACCAGCTCATGGATCTGAACACTTAGAGAATCATGGAACGGCCTGTGTTGGAAGGGACCTTAAAGATCATCTTGTTCCAACCCCTTTCATGGGCTGGGACACCTTCCACTAGCCCAGCTTGCTCAGATCTCCATCCAACCTGGCCTTGAACACTTCCAGGGATGGGGCAGCCACAGTTTCCAGGGATGGGGCTGCCACAGCTTCTGAGCAGTCTGTACCAGGGCCTCACTACACATTCAATAAAGAATTTTTTTCTAATATCCAATCTAAATCTGCTCTCTGTCAGTGTGAAGCCATTTCCCTTGTCCTGTCACTCCAGGCCCTTGTAAAGAGTCTCTCTCCATCTTTTCTTTAGGCTTCATACTGGTTCTGGAAGGCCACAATGAGGTTCCTTTGCTTCGTCTCTTTGATGGTATTGCTTCCACCCAAACATTTGCTTAGCTTTACTTGTAAACATGTAGGATTTACTATTGAGAGAGGGGTGCTAAGGCAGGAGAAACAGCTGGTTAGAAGCTGTCAGCAATATCCCAAAACTTCCAGGAGTTTTAGCTGTTCATATGCGCTTGTATGAAATACGTCCTCAAGATTATGGGGCAGCAAACCATGGTGTGGCTCCCAACCACAGCTCTGTGTGCCACTACCTCTCTCTCATTTATGACATACTTTTAGTGGAGCTTGTCTTTCTTTTAAACCTGGAGCCAGGGGTGGAGTCCCTGCTTGGCTTCAGCTGGAGCTGAGCTGGCTCCCTTTGTGCCCTGCTCCATCCCATGCCAGGTTAGGCACCATGGGGCACCCAGTGCTGGGCAGAAAACTCAAGAACATGTGGGAGGAGACACCTAATGGTGCCTCATACCTAGAGATTCTGCCTTGCATAGCAAGGAGCACACTGAACTCACACTGTGGTCAGATGGGAGCTGAGCATCTTTCAGACAAGAGACAGAGGTAGTGATTCACTGGCTGGAGAAGTGTGGGATCCACTGGATTTGCACAGTCTATGAATTAATCCCACAGGAAACAATTATCAACATGGTAAGGAAACAGGGAGATGGCTTAAGAGCACAAAGATGAGGATTTGGGGAAATTCTGAAGAAATTAATGATTGTTTTATGATACACTAGAAAAGAAATAATACCTTCTGGATGCTTCAAAAGAAGGTTCAGTTTCATTTACACTGTAAGTTATGGTAAATGACATTTAGTAAGCAGGAAATATAAAGAATAACATTTTGTGCTAGTTTTACACACAGTGAACCTGGAGTTAATGACATACTTTAAAACTCATCATAAGTCTGGGTTTTTATGCTCTTAAAGGGAAAACAAACAAGGTCTAAGCAAAACCATAATACTTCTTGAAATGTGACAGTTTCGTATCTACAAGGCATAGTGGCTGAACAGGCAAATTATGTTGTTAGAAAATGTATTTAAAATTAAAATTGTATCATAAAACCTATTAAAAATTAAAATATTAATATTGCATGGCAAGCAGTAAGTTAGCTTCTCCACACAGTTCTGCCAGGGGCCTGCAGAAGTTGATAACTGATGCCAAATTTCCCCTGGAATAAAGATGAGTTTTGCAGCAACACTGTAGGATCAGAACAGATTTTGAATCTCTTTGTAGCACGAAGGCTGCATAAAGCTGTGCACAGCCCTACAACATGTAGGTTTTCCTTGTCATCCTCCACTTCTTAAGGATCATATTCTCAAGAAATACATTCTGAAGAACATTCAAATATTGGCAATGACATGAATGATTTTGCAGTTGCCTCTTTTTGTTAATTGACTTTTTAACTGTGCCAAGAGCCTGGAATGGCAGGCAAAGTTGTTTTGGACCAGCAATGATGCTCATTCCAGGCATGGGGATGCATCATTGCAAAGTGCAAAACCTAAAAGAGATTATACCAGGCAAATAGAAACAGGCATTGGAAGGGGGTAGAAAACTCATGCTAGAACATTATTTTCCTGGCTTTAAATAAAAAGCCATGAACAAATAAATCCTCTTCTCTCAGGCCTATGAATACTCCAGATGAAATACTTTTATGTTGAGACAGAAATGACTGCTTGACTGCTGGGATACCAGCAAATGCAGCTGCAATCATTAGCAGGCTATCCAAGACTAGAAAGAGCATAAAAATTCTAATAGCAAGCAGGGTCCTTGGAATGCCAGACTCGTGGATTAAGCATCTTCCCAAAATGTCAGAACTGAGACATGTTGTTTTCTGTGCTGCACAGGAGCTTTCTGAGGACTTGGATAATTCAGCCCTCCTAAAATGCACAGTCTGTGTTTTCTTCATGCACCAATTCCCAGAAAATGTGCTGCATCAGAGTACCTGAGACATAAGTCTCAGAAGTGTCAGAGAGCCACACACAGAGGCTCAAAACAGACAGTCCCTCACTAAAACTTGGTCTCTCATTCAGCACAAGCTTCCTGACTTCCTTACAATGGAAAAAAAGTCACAAGAAAGCAAAAGATGAAATCTAAGAAGAGATTGAAAAGGGACTGGAAATTAGTTGAAGGCAAACAAGAAGAAGAAACCCTAAACTTGCTCTGTTCAAGACCTCCAAACTTCTATTAGGAGAGCATTGCAGTGATAAAGAGAAAATGCTTTCAGGTATAAGTTTGGGAGCACCTTCTGAACTGCAAGTCAACAAAAACTGGGCACAAGCCTTGCAAGACTCCTTGCAATTCCATGCCAGATTTAATCTGCTTGCCATGATAACCAAACAGACTTTCTCAATGGGTAAGGACTAATTTTAGGAGCTCTGTCTCTTAAACACTTTTTCCTTGGTTAGAAATTTCATTCCCAGCTTAGCTTGACAAATAGACTTTGATTCTCCGAAATTATGAATGAGATTTCTGTGAGAATCCACATTTACCAATAATCCCATGAATAAACACAGAGAAGACCTTTAGTGAGCTGGGACTTTCACAAACAAGGGGATTGAGTATTTGGGTTTATACTTAATACCCTGCTGAATCTGAGAGAGTGATGTGATTGCAGGGCATGGGAGTGGGCTGAAATTGAAGCTCCTGAGATTTCTAAAAAGGGTATTTTATTTGCCTGAGGGGATTAGCATTTATTTCCTCTAGTTCATTTATTTATTGTAATGTGGCTATTTATACTGATTTTTAGCTGTACTATAAAATATGCATATTGCCCATAATGGGGTGTGGTAAGTTCAAGTCTGAAATGGTAGGAAGGCCAAACTAATCAGTCATTTTTATAGGATTTTGAATATATAAGATGAAAAAACAAACAAACAACAACAAGAAAAAAAATCAATTGAAATCAAGGTTTTAGGAAAAGTAAAAAAAGACCTCTTGTTGAGGTTTAGACACTTTTATGGTAATTCATAATATTTTAAAACAGACTAAAGCATGTCTGAGCAGGCCCTGATTCCCTCATTCTACAAAGTAATGAGGGAGGAGAAGGAAGATGCACAAAATCTCTGGGACACCCCTGTAGCCACAGAATGAACCATTTCCTCTGCTAATATAAGCAGGAAATTGAGGCAAGATGAGGACCAAGCATCTACAGAAATTCCATACAGGAGTTTCGAGAAATTTAGACCTGTGCCTGCAACCAGAACTGGTAGTTCTGCTGGTTTTGGCCACTGACTTTTGTATGATGATTTTTTTATCCCTCCAGTGATCATTATGCCCTTCAGTGCTTTCAGTGAGCTCCTGTGGTTGTAATCTTTGGGTGAGTGTTGCTCTTGGCAATATTTCTGAGGGGAGCACTGACTTTTCCTAATATTTGTCACATCCTTCTGAATAATTGAGGACAAAACAGGCCATTTTTGAGGCTCTATTTAACAGTTCTTGTGTTTCCTGAGCTTTTCAATTAGTATACAACAAGCTGTTTGCACAGAAACCATTTCAATGCAAAAAAAAAAAACATGTAGCAAGTGACAGTTTCCACTTAGCCCCTATTGGCTTGGCAGTCTGAGAAGATTGTTTGGCTTGATGTGCATGAGGGGAATACCTGTTGTAGTAATCTCCATGGAACTAGGGAAAGCACCATGGAGAATTGAAAATAGGAATGCTGAGACAGCAACATAATTTCCTGTCTCCCTGACCCCCGCCCCAAAGCTTATCCCTGTAACCCTATAGGCCATGTTACTTTAACCCTTACTATTGGTCAAATCTGGATTCCCCCTAACCCTATAAAAGAGGCATTCTTTAGCCCATTCGAGAGAAGAGCTGTCGCTGGACCCTTCGCAGATCCCCTCAATAAAACCATCTCTGCGGAACCCCAGAACACCTCCTTCTCCTCTCTCTCTGCTGTCTGCTGCAGCCTAAGCCAAGGGCAAACTTACCTAGCAAGCAAGAGCTGAAATCCTAAGAGCTTGCAATCACCATCACTACTGAGCTTGCTAAGGGAGTTAGCCTGCGGCATTGGCCTCAAGCTAGCCTGGCTCTCGGGCACCCTGTGTCCCTGGGGACTGGACTCCTGAGCTATCTTGCACTGCTTGGTAATAAGGCCAGAACAGAGGCTTTATTAACCTGTCTCTGCATGATTCTCGCAAATTATTAAGAAATAACTTATTAATAAATAACTCTCATCTGAAATAGGCTTGGCTGAATGACTACACTCAGCCCCATGCACCAATGTCTAACAAGCCTCTCAAGCTGATTGCTCGCTAGGAAAACAAAAACCAAGCTCCATGTCTAAGGATGTCACATTTCTCGGCCACGTCTCATATAAGTGGGAAAAACTAAGACCCAGCCCATAAGATTTGCCCTGGCCAAGATCTTTTACAGAAAGATACATGGCCATGCTTTATTTCCCTGGGATGCCAAGGCAGTGACAACCCTGGCAGCAGGACACACAGCTCTCACAGCAGTCAGCCTCCACAGCAACAGGGCATTTGAATCCCAGTGATGCCTTGCAGGATTGTCCCAATACAACTGGGGCTGCAATCTTATCCATGCTTACAATTACTGTGTTGTTACAGCTGAATTTGTAAAGGAATTCACCTAGCCTGCATTTCATCCCTGGATCAGTTGCTGCGTTAGTCATGCATGGAGAATCACATGGAAAGGGACTTAAAAGAGTAAATAGAACCTTTATTAAGGTTTTACAAAATACAGGAGCCACTTAGTTAAATACCTGAAGTCTCCTTCTGTATTCATCTGTCTGCCAGGCAGTCTGAAATTACCAGCAAAATATAACCATGTTTGCATCAGCTATATCACAATTATAGTGTACAAGGAAAAAAATCTGAGGTGTTGGCTAGAACCTGAGTTTCTTGATGTTGTGGTGATGTACAGGCTGTTAATCAACTGACAGCATAATTCTATCTCTTGAGCAATATTAAACTTAGTTTTTTTCACAATTCATAATTACAAAACATTTCATAAGCTGTATCTATTATGTTTCTCATTTTTCTAATCTTTCCAAGGTTCCATATCTTTATCTAGGAAAAATCTGAGTCTTTCTCAAATACTTCTTTCAAAACAATTGTGAGAATCATTTCAAGGTACATTCTACTTATTCCTTTTATTTTTTTTTTAATTACTGAGAAAAGCAATGTCTGATTATGGTATAAAAACCTTCATTGCATGTCTCAAAGAAATTAACTGGGGTAGGTCACATCTTCTTCTTCCTTCAAAGCCTAAATTCATATGTAATTAAACTAAATTTAGTGTAGCCTTGGCTTCAACTGTACCTGCTACTCCAGTGAGATCATATGTTTAGAATAGCAGAAAGTGAAGAATAGCTAGAGAGCAAAAATGCCATGGATACTATCACAGGAAAAGCAAAAAAAAATCCAGTTTACAACATTGCTGTAAGAAAAATATGACAAAGGATGTTACAAGTCAAGGGATGGGGCAACAAAATATTTGTCTCTGTGACAAAATTCCCTCTTTTCTCAGCAAAAAGATAATTGAGAGGAGTTTGGCTTGATAGTTTTAAAGAAACAGAACTGATCTTTAAAACCAAAGAACAAGTCTTGGGGTTACAGCACTTCACTTCCACTGTCGCTGCCCTGCCAAGGCTTGAGGAGTGCTTGCTGCCCCACTTCATTTTTCTGGGAAGTTCTCATTCACTGGTTCTGAATCCAAGGCCTGACCTCATGGGCAGTTCTCCTTTCAGAAACAGCTTTTGCCCAGCCTTTACTTTTAAGGTGCTTGGTGTGCTCAGGCTGCTTTTTGAATTTATTACTGTGAAGAATGACACTGTTCCATAGGTGAGGCTTGGGTGGGTACCAGGGAAGGAGAAAAGCATTGCTCACATGTAATTTTTTTTTCTGCCAGCAGTAGCTGCAGCTGTAAGTGGAAATGCATCCTTTCTGTTAGGCTGGCACCCCACAGATCCCACTGGGCTGTAGAAGCTCCACACTTTCACTGGTGGGTACAGGAACAATATGACAATGCTGCCCTTCAATTATAGTGAGTACTGAAGTCTATTTGATAAAAGGAATAGCCTATGCTTTCTATCCAGGTCATTTGCTAGGCCAGTATATTAGATATTAATCACCAGACTAGCCTCTTTCACTTCCTGAGGAACCCTGCTATGC
>NW_005054574.1:433692-484672 GCF_000277835.1 Geospiza fortis
TCTTTCCCTTCCTGAGGCACCCTGCTCTGCACATGATAAAACAGTGAAAAATATCTCCTGAGTTTGCAGGTGATGCATTCCAGAGAGGATCTGGGTGATGGTAATCACTCAACATGCAGTTCTGAGGCATAAAGTTTACATTTCTCACAGCAAGTCTCAGCCTCCTCCTTAAATGAATACAGCAATTAATAGCTATACAAACATACTTGCTCCAGTGAACTTTTCCCTCCAGGGTCTGCATCTCTCCCAGTATAGCAAGCAGAAGTGAAGACTTGCCACAGCCAACTTGGCCCACAATCATTGTCATTTGACCTATGATAATTGGAAAAACAACAAAAGACTTTTTAAAAAGAAAAAAAAAACAAAAAAGCAACACCAGTTATACTGTAGTTCACAAGGCCCAGCTAGATTCAGCTCTAGAGCACTCAAAGTCATTAAATAATTTTTTTAGCATCCACTACTTAATGGGCAATATTGCACATATTCATCTATGGGAACATTAATGGACTGCAGTAACACACTAATCTCCAAAGGAATGAGACTTTTGCTCTTACCTATATTAACATTTGTTTTATGGAACTTATGAAAATTATTTAGGGTCAAACGATATATGGTGGGGAGTGATTTTTCAGCCTGGAGTTCCATGAAAATTTGGACCAATTAAATAAATTAACTGACATGAATTTGGGCCAATCTAATAAATAAACTGAAAGAAGACCCATTGCTCTTCTCTGCTTTGCTGTACTTCCCCTTCCTCCCACAGAGACACTTTCCTACCTCCAGTCCTACTCTGCACTGACAATGGTGCTTCCCAGATCTTCCTGTACACTGATTGAACTCACTAATTGTGCTGGCCAGTGCATTTCAGAGATTCACAGAATGTTTGGGTTGGAAGGAACCTTACAGATCACCTCATTCCACTCCCCTGCCATGGGCAGGGACACCTTCCACTAGCCCAGCTTGCTCAGAGCCCCATCCTGCCTGGCCTGGAACACTTCCAGGGACGGGGCAGCCACAGCTGCTCTGGGCAACCTGTGCCAGGGCCTCACCACCCTCACAGGGAACAATTCCTTCCTCATAGCCAATCTAAACCTTTTCTTTGACAGTGTGAAGCCATTGCCCCTAGTCCTGTCACTCCAGGCCCTAGTCTCTCTCCATCTTTCCTGTGTGTTCCCTTTAGGTACTGGAAATTTTCCAGTTAAGCTTCTCTCCAGTTGGGAGCCAAGGGTCTTATTCCTTCCAAAGGAGGCAAACTCTGGCTCACCCAGCCTGTGAACCCATGGCCTCAGACTGTAAACTCCTGGAGCACAGACATTCTGCTGGTGACACTTAATGCTACATGGAAACAAATCATACAGGCTTGGGGATTACTAAATCACCATGTGACAGCAACCTAAAGTAATATTCAAGTAATATTCTATTTTAAAACAAAGCCCTTGATAGGAGATCAAAATAGAGCATAAGACTATTTATTAACATGAAATGCCAGAAGTTGGTGTTATGAATATTACAGCATTATCAACAACAACAAAAATGATTTTGTTATTATTATTCATAATAAAAATATTAGTTGCTACTTTTCACACTTGCTATGCAAGTATTCCAAAACAAACCAGCATTTTGTAAACCTGTGGAATCCCAGGCCAAAGACATTGAGGATGCAAGGAATTACAGGAACTGAGCTTGATAAAGAGGAATTCACTAATAAACAAAATAATTAAGGATTTCTTGACAGAAAAACTCCATCTTCTGAATGAAAATAGTTGTGAACTGGAAGACTGTAATGTTGATACATGGCAGGAAAAGTATAACATATAAGAGTATTGCTGAAAATAACACTGAGTTAGATGTATCCTTGGTTTGAATGAGTCTAGAGTTCTTCTTCTTTATTTTTTATTCCATTTCTCTATTAAAAATAATAATTATATTTTTTCAACCATTTTTTCATGTTTATTCTAACTCTTGACTTCGTTTGTGCTACATAAACTATATAGATATATAAAAGCCACAAAGTTTATCTAATGATATTATTACATAACAATACAGCTCATGACCTTGTATACGCTTTAAACTCTATTTTTTTCTTATGAAATTCTAAATGTGTACCTTTGTGCATTTCAAAACATCAAGAAGTGGAATTAATAACAATTTGACATTATATATTTCACGTTTAAGGTGTGCTTTCATCCTACCTGTTGGAATTCTAATGTTTATGTTGGACAGTGTAGCTAAACCACTTCCCCATGAAAAGTATCCATTGGTCACCTACAAAACAGTTACCACAAATCAGATATTTAAACACAGGAGAGGAAAAATTAGAATGATTAATTTAGACTTAAAATACCTTCATAAAATAAATCTGTGATTTATGAACACAATGTGGTATGGTTGTACACACAGAGACAAAAGCATGCTAAGTTTGTAAAGATTGCCAAACCTCAAAAAATTATGCGTAAGAAAAGATAAATACACAAATGTACATAATGTGTGTAAGACAAGAAAGGAATTATCTTGAGCTGAGCTCTATTTACCAAATACTTTCATTCTGTCAAATATGAGACTAAAGACTCGGATATCAGATTCATGATACTCTTTGTTTCCTGAGAAGACATGAAATAACTGTAAAAACTGGTCTGAAGCTCACTCTTCTCACTGTAAATTTGGCTAGAGTGCTAACTTATTTAAGGGCTTTCTCTTGCCATTTGAAGTAACAGCAGCACTTGGGCACCATCAGGTGCTGTTGCAGGAGGATCTGCTCCTTATTTTCATGAGGGAAAACATTTTCCAAACCACCTTAATGGCCACATCATCGATCTCCATGGGCCGTGTCTGCTTCCTGGCTGGCTGCTCATAGCTCTCGAGCTGATACCTCAGGGGTTGCCTCCTGTTGATGGCCTTGGTGTGCTGCACAGAGAGAAGTGAAAACAGGAGAGAAGTTGGAATCCTCATGAGAAGACAGCATTTGGTGCCCTGTAAAGCAAATAATCCATTCCCTTTCCTACCACCATTCCAGCTCAGGAGAAGCAGCCAGTGCTTTTCAATATGTGATAATACAGATACAACACTGTCATGCACACATTTTACATGTTTTAAACACCCTTAGCCGAATCACAGAAAATATTGGGATTTTTGCTTCCCATGCATAACCATCCCAAATTTCGTCTCTACCATCCCTCTCCAACCCTCTCCCCATCATCTACAGTTTCTATAGGACTAAGCAAAAGGTGGAGAGGACAAATAAAATAAAAGCTGAAACAATCTCATTTTTGTTTCTTTTATTATCATTGTCAGCCCAGAAAAACAAGAAAGATGTTGTTTCAGGTTGGCAAGCTAAAATAAGATTTATTTTGTGCTAATCCTTTCTTTCTGTTTCTGTCTTCAAGTTTCAGTCACATTTCAAGTTGTACAGTCAGTTTGAATCTGTTGAAATATATAGCTTTAGAAAAATGTCAAAATGAAAAAACACCTTTTCCCAAATCATCTTCATTTTTTGTCTTCAAATTTTACTCAAATCAACTCTATGTTTAGTACTCCAGAAATAGCATTTTGGAATTAATTCCTATTTCACAAAGTTTGGTGTTGTTTTTTTCCACCTTTAATTCTGAATTTCCCAAAGCAAGAATTGTTCCTCCCTAAGGATGCCCAGTACATGATGGATTGTATGGGCAACAGACAGTAGAAACCACAAAATATCCTCCTGGGCCTTCTATAAAAACAAAGAAGGTTGAATTTTAGTAATATTTAAATATGTTGGTGTATCATGGTTGGTTTAGGTTGCTTTTTTTTTTTTACTACTGACACTTCAGCAATGCTTAAGTGTGTTTGGGGACCCTTCATATCACAAAAACACACAGATTAGGACATAAAAGAGGCAAAATTGGTCAATATTAGAGCTAGGCTAGGAATAAAACCTCCCAGGCTCTGTCAGCTTGGCCACTGGCCTTGTATGGGGCTATATGGCCTCTCTGCTTTGAAATTCAGTGTCATAAAGCAGAACTTACAAGTCCTGTGTGCTTCTTACAGGATTCATAAGGTACAGAGCTGTCCCCCCCTCTCCAGCTGTCATCTCCAATCTCATCACTCAGGAGAAACTCATTCAGCTTCTGTACACTTGAAAGAAAACAGAGGACAGCGAGTTACATAAACCCAGGTTTCCACGAATACATTTCCTTTTTTGTGCAGTCACGCCAGCAGGATTTATCAGAAATGTTCCATAAGAAGTTCATGGGATACTTTCATCTGCCACTCTGATGGCAAATTAAGATTTATGTGTGTGGAAGGACAGATGAAAATAATTAAGCATTGTACTGGTAGCTGGGAATGAAGAGCAGAGCAAGTCATGAGGGTGCCAAGGAAAGCTCCGTGGGAATGGTTTCCCTCTTGGCAGGCTTATCTCTTCTGTGCCTTTCTCAGGCCATTGCAGTCAGGGTGCAGAAATAAGTCATTCACCCACCTCCATCCTCTGGAAATGCCAGGGCAGTGGGTGCATCCTGACACAGCTTTTGCATCATATAAAAAAGACATTAAAGTTATTAGACACTGTCTAAAGCAGGTCATGAGGATGGTGAAGGGTCTGGAGGGAAAACCATATGAGGAACAGCTGAGGACACCTTGCTTGTTCAGCCTGAAGAAGAGACTAAGGAGAGACCTCGCAACAATTGTGCAGTTTTCTCACCAGGGGAAGGGAAGGGGAAAGTTCTGCAGTTTCTTCATGATGGGAAGTGAAGAGGCAACTACCAATCTCTTCTCTCTGTGACCAGTGACAGGACTCAAGGAAACAGCATGAAGCTGTGTTAGGGAGGTTTAGGTTGGATATCAGGAAAAATTTATTCACCCAGAGGGTGTTCAGGCACTGGAACAGGCTCTCCAGGGAAGTGGTCACAGCTGCAAGGCTGACAGAGTGCAGGAAGCATTTGAATACTGCTCCGAGGCACAGGGTGGGATTCCTGGGGTGTTCTGTGCGGGGCCAGGAGCTGGACTCAATGATCCTGGTGTGTCCCTTCCATCTCAGCATATTCTGGGATTCCATAGTTCTAGGCACAGCATGCACACAGGGGCTGGGTACTGCACACCTCAGCACAGCCATGGCCAGCCCTGGAGACACACAGTGACTCTTTGCTTAGCTCTTAAAATTGACTACTGGGAAACACAGCACACTAGTTCAATTCATTCTTCATCACAGGGGGATTTGATCCTCTCTTTCTGTTCCCCTTCCTTTCGGAGTGCTGTAAGCACCCGGGTCTTTATCATTCCAGGGAAGGGATGAACAAAATCACACACCACTCATGGTGAAGTTATTACCTTGCAAAAACTAAAATTAAGGTGCATTGGGCCAGAGACTGAGAAAGCAGAAGGACATATGCCTTCAGATCAGAGATTTGAACATTAATCTGCAAATGAGAAAGTAGTCTATTTCAAAGCCTGTCTGTGTATTTTATATTAAATTATCAATACATCTTCAAGCCACAGAGAGACAGGTTAGCAAGAAAGCACTGCTATTGTCATTATTTCCTCCTGCCAGCATGTCTGTTCCTGTCTCCTCTCTTGAACAGAAAATTTATGTGCCCCATAAATTCTGATATATTTCCATATCAGAATTTCAGTCTTACATAAGGGGGTAAGCAAGAATTTATTTTCTTGTAGAAGATACAAGACTTTGTTTTGATCATGCACCTAAAATCACATCAACCCTTATTTTGCATTTGAATGAGATACCCTCAGAGGTTTTAATGGCACTTGGACAGAAAATTGAGATTCTGACCAAAGTATAAACTCTTAATCCCCAAAATAATAAGCACATATTCGTGTATGTATTTGATTGAGGATAGAGCCATGGAGTGGCCAAACATACATTCTTTATCCTTCACTTGTGGGACATGATGTGCATGGGAGAAAGATGTTAGGAAATTAGTTTGACAAAGGATGCAGTTTGTTTTGGCAAATCTGGTCTTTAAATATTGTCCTGGGGGTGGCCAGCAGTGTTAAGGAAAATGTACACACCATTTTGATATTAGGGCTATGCTAAACATAGTACAGAGATGTAGAGGCTTGGATGATTTATAGAGAAGCCTGGACATTTTCCATTACTCAGAAATCATTTTCAACATAGGGAAAACATCTCATGTGGCCCTGCTCCTGCTGCTGCTTTGATAAAAATAAACTCTGTTAAATTTTTTGTTTGTTTGTTTTTTAAAGTCAGTGTGGCACAGGCAAAGGACAGCCGTGGAGCCTGAAGTCCCCTTGACTGCTGCTTGATATTACCATTACCCACTAAAAACAGACAGTGACAGCAGCAATGCCATATCTTGCCAATGTGCCTCAGCCTTGGCATGAAGGAAAGATGTTTCTGGGTGTGAAGGTTAGTTCTGTCTTCACATCCTGCTAGTGCTTGGCATCTGACACCTTACTCCCAGCCAGGTGTCACTTTGCACCTCTTGGGACATCTTGGCAGTGTGTAGGTCTGCATAAGCGCACTATGACTGTGACTCTGTCCATACAGGCCACAGACACAACACCCAAAAGCTGAAATTCAACATATACCAATCTGCTCCTTCAAGATTAAGTGCCCTATAGCCCAGCATGAAGGAAGCTGCCCTGTTGGGCTGTTTTACAGAAATAAATACCTGGAACAGGATGCAGGACATTACTAACTTCTCACATATAGCCCAATGTAGTTTACGCGGAGGCAGGGTTTAGCCAGTTACTCTTCCTTGCTTCAGTAGGGCTGTTCTTGTTAGAGAGCTTCACACCAGGCTCTCTTACCCCCTCAGCGCTGACAAGAGCCCAGAGAGTGTGATGGAAGAGTGGTGGTGTGTTGTCAGAGTATGAGAGGAGGAGCACCTCCCAAGGAAGGACAGTGAAGCTCTGAATCCCAACTGCCAAAGTTAGTGAAATTGTAAAAAGAATGGAACATTAGGAATCATAGAATTACAGAATGGCCTAGGTTGGAAGGAATCTTAAAGACCACCTGGTTCTAACCTCCCTGACATGGGCAGGGACATCTTCCACTAGCCCAGCTTGCTCAGAGCCCTGTCCAAGCTGACCTGGAACACTTCCAGGGATGGGGCAGCCACAGCTTCTCTGGGCACCCTATGCCAGGGCCTCAGCACTCTCACAGGGAATAATTTCTTCCTCATATCCAACCTAAACCTGCTCTCTGACAGTGTGAAGCCATTCTCCCTTGTCCTGTCACGCCAGGCCCTTGTCAAGAGTCTCTCTCCATCTTTCCTGTGGCTTCCCTTCAGGCACTGGAAGGCCACAATGAGGTCACTCCAAAACTTCTCCAGGCTGAACAATCCCAATGAACAATTCCCTCAGTCTTTCCTCCCAGCAGAGCTGCTCCATCCTTCTGATCCCCTTGGTGACCCTGTTCTGGACTGGCTCTAGCAGCTCCCTGTCCTTCCTGTGCTGTGTTTCTTTTTCTCTGTGTCATGCACTAAAAAGGAAGGGTCACTCTGATTTCTCTCTCATCTTTAGCATCACAGGCCCACTTCACAACACTCTTCCATGTGAGCTGGTAGGAACAACTTTTTCTGGTACTGAACGTGAGTGTTCAGGAGTTGGAGGAAGGAGAAGGACCACTTACCTCACGATGGCCTTGACTGCAAAACGAACGACTGTGGAGAGGAGGAACAGAGGTGTGACCAGGATGTGGAACAGTGACAGGGATGCAAATGCCTGGGCGGGCTGCAGTGGCTTGTCACTGGTGTATGCATAAGTCACAAAGGTCTGTCACATCCGGGAAAGAGGATGTCAGGACAAGGACTCTTGAACAAGATGGACAAGGACAGCAAGCAAAATATTTTGCTCAGCTTAGGCTAAGAACAATCTAAGTTCCATGGGAATCAGGATAAAATGCAGAGAAAGGTGTGTTCTGTTAAAACAAAATAGATTTTAAAATCTTGCCTGTGATTTCAAGAGGTTTACATGTTGAAGAATGAAAGTTTTCAATTTTTACAATTTTTCAATTTTTACAATTTTCATTGTAAGATCTAGCATTTGATTACAGCTTTGTAATTGACTTTAGGGTTTACAAGAAACACACAACCCAGAAAAAAAAACATTAAGAATCTAACAAATCTTAGGGTTTTTTTTTTCACAGATGCAGAATTCTGGTCATAAATGTTCCAATTCTTGTACACACTCAGCATACTCTGCCCCCAAAATTTGGTCTATGAGAGCTCCTTACTGACCAGCATGTCATAGTTCCTCTAGTGCATGAGGCTGAGACTTAAACCTGGAGGACAAGAAAAATTTATTCCTCTTTAAACTGCAGAGTACCCTTTCTTGAAAACTTTAATGGTGCCTCATAATGCATTTTGAAACAGGAATTAATTTTGCTGCTAAAGAAAAAGACACTCAAAATCCCTTTCAAAAAGAGCTTCTCAAAATGGGTCCTCTTTCAAGTTGCAATGGTCTTTCTCTTTCTTTCTTTCTTTCTTTCTTTCTTTCTTTCTTTCTTTCTTTCTTTCTTTCTTTCTTTCTTTCTTTCTTTCTTTCTTTCTTTCTTTCTTTCTTTCTTTCTAAAATTCAAGATGTAATGATTTTTCTTTCTTATAGTAAAAAATTATTTTTCTCTTTGGTTTTACCAATCCACCTTCTGGGAATGAAACCTCCAGTGTCATGTTCTCCTACAGTTAGCAGAGGCACTTTAATTCATCTGCTGGTTTTATGAAGAATAGGTCCTACAATAACAATGGTGCTATTTCTTCCTTTTTACACCCCCTCTCCCCACTTTCCTTTCCCTTCTTTATAAGGAAAACTGAAAAAAATCATATCTTACTGCAAGAACAGCTGCTATTGGTATGGCTGCATTCATAAAAACTGGGAAAGAGAAATAAAATAAGCATCAGATTATAGGAAATAAGAAAAAACAATTTTACAGTAACTGTATGACACTAAAATGATGCAGTTATTTCAAATTCAAGTAATTAAGACTCCCAAAGGAAAATTAGTCTGCAGGAAGAAATTTCCTTCCCTGATAGTCAGAGATCTTAAACACACCAACAAATAAGGCATAGAATTCTCTCATTTGTCTACTCTACTAAGCTGGGATAAAAATCATTATGTGCACAATTAATATGAAACACAACTAAAACATTACTTAACCCTTCTACATTGCAGAAAACACAATTTATATGAAGAAAATATAATCTATCTTTGCTGCTGTCAGGGCTGCCAATATTACCTGGAGCCTCCTTACTATAAAGCAACTCCTAACTGCAATGTCACAATGATGGTAAGAGAAAACTTACTGCAAAAAACCCCCAACAATATGTATTTTATCCTTTTTAATTTCTGTGCTATGTATTTATCATACCTTTTTATTTTAATGACATTACACACAGACAAAAATGTCACAGGCACAGCTGTATCTCTCTTTAACTGAAGTTGGGAGGAATGTTGACATGAAAAACAGGATAATTTTCCAAGCACTAAAACCACAGTTACTTACTGGAAAGAGATGTATGAAGCGCAAAGGTTTTGAGACTGGTGAGCTCTTTCATTCTCGTTTCTTCCACACTTTTACAAAATATGTGCTCCCAGGCATAAAGCTTTAATAGCTTAATGCCTTTGAGTATCTCATTGGTTTTCTTTAATCTCTCAGTAGAATAGTCCTTCAGTCCAAGAGAAAACCAGGGAAAAAATTTATAACTGTTTGATGTCTTAATGACAAACGTCTTTTCCCCTTGCTTCTGTTGTTAGATTCATTTAAAAAATAATTTTGTTCATTTGTGATTTTGTACAGGTGCCATACTAAGAGGAAGAATATAAAATTTCATTTTCTTTAGAGGTATTAAAATATTTAAAACCACTAGGGGAAATGGTGTCCATAACAATAGACAGAAACCTAAATGGGTGTATTTGCTGATGCAAGAATCATTCTGGGATCTAGTTGTAAAAATAAGTGAGATATTTATCAATGTATTCAGCTAAATTCTCCTCATCAGAAAACAGTAATGATAAGTTTTGGTAAAATCATAATCCAAAAGATGTTATGAGTCAGAGGAAGTCAGAATAGAGCAGCAGGAAACTGAGATTATTTCCAAAACTATGCAAAGATAAGTCCTCTGTACAATTTTTATAGGTTACAAAAATGGGCACAACTCAACAGGATTGAAGTGTGCTAGCAATTAGATCCATGCATCAACAATTTGCCTATTGAATATTAAGATAAAAAGGATCGCTAAATATTTGGCAATTTAAACATCAAAGGCTTATTTAAAAAGTTCAAGGGTCACAGCAAGAAAGTTAAAAATTAGACAAAAGAGCAGAAAACATTTCTAATTGGTGAACTAAATGAGGCAGAAAAATAAACTTACAGCACTGAAGAATTTAGATATGAATATATAATAATCCATCAGTGCCAACTAATTTTTAGAAAATACCAAAGCTTAGGCAGCGAGTAAAATGTCTCTAGACTTTACAGAGGGAGGTTGTGCACATTCTTTAATACTTTTCTGCTATAATTTATCAGGTTTTTGCACTGTTTGCTAACATCCCATGAAATACAACATCTCCATGCGGGAATAACACCCTTTCATGGAGTGGAATTGAGACAAAATTGGGCTAGTTGCATTAAAAATACTCTTTGCAGAGAAGGCAGGCCAAGGCCCACATACTTTTTCGAGATTCTCTTCTGACAAATTATGGGGAAGGAAGAGACACTGAGCCACAAAAAACAGACATGGAGGGACAGTGCAACTGAGGGATGGCCTGCCCAAATGCACAGGTTTTCACTAACTAGAAAAACAGAACCCAGAAACTCTGTTCTCATTTCTGGATCACAAATATCACTGAAATAATTCACTTACAAGAGTGCTCTTCTGAGCCTCAGCTAGCTTGGTGGCTATGAAGTACTGGATGGGAGCTAAGAGCACGATGACAGCAGCCCCAACCAAGGCACTCACTCCCAGCAGGTTATAGAGGAGGATCACACCCATTATTATCTGTGAAGAGAAAAGCAACACAGGGGAAAAAAAAAAAAAAAGAGAGAGAGAGAGTCGATTTCAATATGCCAGAACCACACCAAGAGAAAAATGTTTGTTCTTCTAATAAACACTTAAATGGTTCATAGGAATCAGCTGAGCCCATACTTCAGGAGGTCACATTTGGAAAATGTGGGAAATAAACCCAGAAGCCTTTCTTTTTGACATTAACTAAATAGTTTGTGTTAGTGCCTGGTAGTTCTAATTCCAGACTGGGTTTCCACAAAACTAAAGGAACACTAAAATGATGGTGCTTGCCCCGAGGCATTTTACAGAGATCCTGGCCTCAAGTCCTGTTTACACTAGAGCTCCTTACCTCACTCTGGAAGCATTCAGAGGTCTTTGGGCTGTCATGGATCAGAGTTGCATTGTGTTATACTGTCCCTGTGCAACTGCGGGCAGAGGGACATCACAGACAGGCACTGAAGCACCAAGCAGCTGTGCTGGGACTGACACAAACTGAGCTTGGGCATCAATACCATGCAGCTCTGGATGAAAATGCTGCCTTAGCCCTGCAAAGGGTTTGGGAACACTTCCTACAGAAGGTTACCTGGGAATGGCTGTGGTGTGACTCCTGTGATTCTGGTTCCTGAGTTGATTCAAGCTCTGCTATATAAATATTTGTATTAAAAGCTCCACTTTGGGATAGAGTGATGTCCTCAGTGATAAGAGGGCATACAGAATTAGTTGCATATCTCATACTTTTATCTCTTAAACAAGTCTGTCTTTAAATCTCCCTTCTTATTTTACAACATCAGAAGTAAGAATCAATGGTGTTTAACATTTTTAAAGCAATATTTAGCTTTTCAGGCTCCTGTACTGCAAATTACCATACCTAGCCATAGCAATCAGATCACCTGTTCATTTAAATAACTTTCAAAGTATTGATAGCAACACTTCCATCCACTTCACAGGATATGAAACAGTGAAATGAAACCATATGTTATGGTTATTTCTAATTTCTGTTTCCATGTAGCCTTTTTTGCCTTTTTTCATGAACTATTTCATGACACTCTAAACCCTACTCAACCCATTAGTAGTAGTAATTAGTGACTAATAAAATAGATTACTGATGCAGTTTCAGGAAATTCAGCAAAACAGATCTACTGTAAGAGTTCGTTCTACCCCTTTAAAAAATTCTTTAATGTCAGTGGGATCACCACCAGGTAAGGACCATGCCAAACACACCCTGAGCTAAAACTCTGAAGAGGCAACAGGAGTCCAAGCTTCAGGGAAAATTAGCACTTCTCAGGTCATTAAGTCATTGGCATTTTTGAAAATTTCTTTCAAGCTAAATAATCTCAACCATTCCTTCCTACAGATCTGACTCAATTTCTTTCCCAGCCTTGTTAAGAAGCAGGGATGTTCAGTGACTAAGTTGCTTAGATGAAGGCTCCTCTGAGCATTGTCAGTGGTCATGTCAGTCATGGAACAGGATTCAATTGCTGTTAGTCCTGCCACAAAACCCAGTTACAAGTGGACGCTGCAGAAGCAATGCTTAGGGCTGATGCCAGGTGGCAAAATAAAAGCAATGGATTTGTGTCAGCAGTAGAAGAAATATGAGCAGGAAAAAGGATTGCAGGTCCTCATTCTTCAAGTCACAGACATGGAAATCCTGCTAAGAAAACCCTCTCTCTTCACCGGCCCTTGGAAAGATACCTTTCCAGCCCTTGGGGAACATTTCGGCTTGCTAATTTGAGTGGGAAGTGCAGGTTCCCCTCTGGATTTTGTAGCAGTGTCCCAGACATGCATTCTCCTCAGCCAGGCTGAAGTATCTCTGAAATGAGGCCCTAACTTGGATGCTCTACCTGAACAGGCATTGCCCACAGATTGGGGCACAGGAACAAGAACCACATTAATTGGTTGGTTTCTATGGCAACCAAGTTATTGATTTGTCCCAGTGTCATCTCTCCCATGGACAAGTTGGATGTAGAAAGCCTCAGGATCTTATTATATATCATTGCCTGTAAGAAAGGGGGAAAAAAGAAGTTACTAAAATGATATAATTATAAAAGAACAGTAGCAGTGGTGTGTTTCAAACTGCATCATCAGCCTTTACCTAGGACAGCCCTTCTCCCAGTCTCTCACCTGAGACAAAGAGAGATGGAGACAGAGTGAGAGAAAGCACAAGAGAGAGAACTGACTTTAAAAAACTCCAATTCCTCTTAAAAGGTTTGTTGCTTAACGCAGACCTAAAATAGAACAAAAAATGACAACAAAATATCAAAATTTAAGAAATTGGCCAAAGAACCTTTTTAACAAGCATTTGGTGAGCCTGCTTTCCTGTGACACTGTCTGTCAAAGAGATCCTTGTTTCTGATAAGACAGGTAAATTCATGCTGTGAAGTTTGATCAGAGTGGCTATTCCTTTGAGTATTCCTTTGAGTTCCTCTCCATTACCTGGCCATTCCTTTCCATAAAATTTGTAGGAGTTTAACAGGGTTTAAAATAATCAGGGCTTACATTTACTGAATTTTAAAGGCAAATATTGTGAGCCCAGTTTGCAGTTATGATCATACATCAAATGCTGCAGCTCTAAGGAAGTTTTAAAAATAATTTGTACTTTTGGACCCATTTTCTTCATGAATAAAGTATATCCTGTAGAATTAATCAGAAATGCCTGGTGAATTGCCTAAGCTGCATATGCTCCTAAGAGTCCCAGTTTTGGTAAGTGGGAGTCATAAAAAGGAGTCACAAACATGAAATAACCAGGAGCTCTTTCATCCCCAAGTCTGTACCATCTATCCTGGGAGAAGGCAGAAGATGTTTGAAGCAGCTCCATCAATCAGAGCAAGTACAAAAAAAAAGAAGCTTCCATGCTGAGATGATATTCCCATGGTTAGTTACATCTGGCAAAACATCAGTTCCGGCTCCTGGATTGCTACTGCTGCCTGTGGAGTTTGGTCTGTGCAGAGCCCTGCTACACCCCCCCACCATGTGCTGGGCTGTGCTGGCTCCAGTCCATAAACAAGGCTCTCACAGAGGGTTAAGGGATGCGGGGGTTACAGACACAGCCCTGCAGATGAATCACTCCTGTCCCATCCCACAGGGCTCTGTGCTAAAGGGCATAAATATCCAGAGTCACTACTGCCGACGATGCACAGCGTTCCCATAAAACAAGGACACTCTGCAGATGGCTCTGTCCATAGTCAGCAGAAGCAAACTCATAAGCAAATGAACAGAGCAGATGCAGAGCCAAAATGACACTGCTCATCTTTATCTATCTCTCATTGTCTGCAAAGATGTGTTTTCATATGCATGGGTTTTTATGGGTGTTAAACTTCCAGCAGGTTAGAGTGATGGGATTCGTTTTTAGCAAAAGGAATTGGTGCCAACAGTTTGCCAGCTACTTTGTCCAGTTTTCAATATAAAAATACAGCACATATCTTCTCTGAAACCACAATTTCAAGCTCAGTCTTCAGATGAAGAATGAGACAAATGAAAGGGCAAAGCTGGAGCTGTTACTAGTGAATCTCCAGGCAGATCTTTGCTCACCAGTAAGGCACCCCGGAGGTTGATGCCAGTCTCTGTAGTCACATAGTAGGAGGCCTGCAGGAATGTCCTCTGCAGGATAAGAGCCAGGAAGAGAAGGACTGCCAAGACATAAACATTCCTGAGGAATTCCTCCGATGAAAGGTAGGAGTTTGATGGATCCTTCACCTGAAAAGAAAGGAAAAAATGATGCAAATGCTGTAGGAAGGATTGTATATTCCTGAGAACCTGGAAACAAGCAAATTTAATCATTGCATTAGAATAAAACATATTGCATTGTTATGGGGAAGTTATAGAAATCAGATTTCTCACTGACCTCTATATCAAAATCATTTGGATACAAATTTAAAACTTCGGTCCTGTTCCAAAGACTGAGGATTGAGACATTTTAGCAGTTCTAAGATGATTTAGTTTTAGCAGGAAAGGAACAATAAGATCACCATGTCTGCTATGTCTTTAGTTTCCCCATCAAATTGTGATGATTTGTAGGATAGAAATGCTACTCAGTAGAAAATAAAGCTCATTCCACCTGTCCCACAGAAAAGCTTCAAGAAAATATTTTTTATTATATGGGATTAGTTATTTATGTTGCACTTGCATATTATGGAAAGAATTCCTTCCACAATATAGTCTATGATAGCCATAAATTCTGAATAACGTTAGACTATACGTGTCAGTATTCCACACAAAATGAAATTTAAATGCCTCAATATGGAAAAGAAAAAAATTTTGTTTAAGGCCCTTTGTTTTCATTTTCTAGTTTTTGTGTTCACTATTCTGCTCTGTTTCAGGCAGAAAAGGAAACAAATGTACCAAAATACTCCAAGGAAGACTGTTCCTTTGGTATTTCCGACCCAGCTGGAAGCAGGATGTACTGGAATTCTTACAGGGGGAGAAAAAAAGAAAAATAAAAAAGAAAAGAAAGAAGCCTGTTCTACTGAAATATCCAGCCTGATTCTCAGATGAAAGGTATGGGCAATATAAGAAAGAAAGCAATCTGCCCAAGACTCCTTGAAAAAGGGTTGCTTAAGTGCATAAATGGTGAGATAAATACATTTGAAAACCTCCCTTTTAATATTCTGCTGCATCTAACTTTCCCTTGTTTTCATAGTAGGGATATCATTAAGAAAATAACATTTGTAGATAGCTTTTTAAAATGTATATAGAGTTCTCAGGAATTAAGGCAGAATAAGCATAAAATTAAATATATTCACATTAGTTAGAACTAGAGAGAATTTAAAGGAGAAATGTTTAATAGCAAGAACAACCAAGAGAAAGTTTATCAAAATCCATAAATTAAAGGCACATGCATTCTGAAATGTATCCAAGAGAAACAGTGACTGTCAGCAAGCCAAGTGCTTTCAAGATCTCCAATGATTTCAATCTTCCCTTTAGCCAATGCTCGTTAAAACTTTAAAAAGCCACAACTGAAGACATGACACTGAAGAGGACAAAAGATAAAGGAAGTAGACAAGGTACAGATTCCTAATTCTGAGATCCAGAAATTATTTTCAAGCTTAAATACTTTGTTTGTTCACCATGTAAAAAACCCCAACTTTTTGAAGGCACAAAAACATGCACTTTGCCTCGTAACTCTGTGGCTCAAATCCTGCATGTGCAGGTTCAAGGATGATAAAAAGCTTTATTTAATAAGCTGTACAATTAAAGTCTCCTTCAGAGCAGGAAAGTCTCAAGCCAAATTGAGACCATCAGTCAAGAAAATTAATGTCAAGAGTGAGCAGCCAAGAAAAAGATACATGGATAGTGATGATAGTCAAATACTTTATCTGGGGAGGAAAATGCTATTCCATTACATACCTATCTGCTCATTCAGAGATAAAACACTCCAAAAACTGTACGGAGATGTTTCTCTGTCACAAGACCAATGCAGGAAAATGTCTTTGTCTTTTCTTCTCTGCTGTCAGTAAAATAATTTTACCTGTATCTTTTTATTAGTTACTCATAAATTGTTTTTCTTGTGATAGAAAATCACTGTATCAGAGGCTTGCTCAGCATTTAGATGTGATCCCTGAAAGTTCAGTCTCAGTGAAACCTGAAATGAGCACTGAACTGGCATCTCTTGTGCATATCTAGTATCAGGAACACCATTGAGTAAAGTGTATATTTTTCAATTTCTCAATATGTGCCAACACAGTTCATCACAGCAGCAATCAATAAAATCAGCCACAAACAGGGACTGGCTACTGTCAGCTTCCCGGTATAAAAAAACAGATTTGAGAGAAGTCAAAACTGTCAGCGAAGTATAAACTGACAAATGGACAGGAATTAAGCAAAATTCCCAGGCTGGATGCATCACTGAGGTACCACCAGTGTGTGTCCTGCCTGAAAGAAACAGGCACAGTTGAAGACGAGCAGAAAAAATTGCTCCTTCTTCCCAGAACTGCTGGGATGACTCCATCAAGACAGACAGCTGGGGAGCTGGAGGGAGCCTCCACAACCTGTGTTCCATTCCTACCCAAGTCTCTCATTGCTCAGGTTTATAACTTGACTGTCTCTCTGTCTCTGGCATAGAAATATTCAATTTGCTTGAGAGAAACAATGAAATAACACAGTGATGTCTACAGACCTATCAAAGCATGCAGCCAGCTGTATTAAATACCTGATATGACTCTAAAACTACTACCAGAGTCTTTCAATTCACATTGTCAGGTTACCTTTTCTGTGGTGTTTGTATTATTGGTTGTATTCTGGAAGCCCTGGACAATGCCAGAAATGCAGAGTGGCCCAGCAAAGCCCAGCAGGTCGGCCAGGTAGCGGAAGGTGCTGCTGAGCAGGATTGGCCGTCCAAAAGCGCTGTACATGGCCAACCAAATGGAGGGACTCCGGTTGGGATGGTCCTCCACCTTTTTCTGGAAACAGAAACAGGTAGCCAGTGAAATAAGAGAAACCTCTCAGGCTTTATATGGCATCATTCCTGTCTGGATGCCCAAAAGGCTCCTGGAAGGTAGTTTAGACCGGGTGAGGCAGCAAATTTGCTGTAATTATCGACAGATTTCCGACATTCTTCACAGCAAATTCCAATTCTGCCTCCCCTTGGTAACTGTGGTTTCTCACCTCTATATCCCACCACTTTCCTCAACCTGTGAACACAGGAATGCAAGCAAAGATTATCATCCTGGCAGGCAGCCATTGTCTCTTGTCACATGTGTGCTCAGGGAAAGGTCTGACCTTGTAGCCCTTTGCTCACATGGGTAGTCCTGGTTTCACAAGCTGTAAAGGCTTCTGATTCAGGAAAAATACATGACAATTACAAGAATATTGTTTAATTTAATTTATCTGGAATTTTTCCCATCTCTTGGATGCATTCCAGGACAACACACTTCAACCAATCAATGATAACTGTGCTGAAAAAATGAAAGCAGCAGACCAGGATGGGAGGTAAGATTAAATCAACCAAGGGTCCTTTCTAGCCTTCAGATCTGTGAATTTACACAGTATCAAAGCTCTTGGCTAAAACACCAACCAGCAGATGTGGCTTTGTGTAATCAGAAGAGTTCTGATATCCCTGAGGTCCTTTCAGTTTAACAAAGGAAGAGTTTTACTGACCAGAGCCGTGCTCTGCAGCATGCTTCCTCGCACTTCAGGCAGCAGCTTTTGGCACTTTAAACAAGCATCTGTCATTTCTCAAGTAGCACAGATGCCTGCAAGCTGCAAGCCAAGTCAAGCTCTCTTGAGCATTCACAGAGACATTTTAAGCACAGCCAAGCAACAACCTCCCCCTGCCCCAACAAGTTCACCAAAGAAAAAGCAAACGTGCCTGTACCCTGCCTGGCTGCCTCATGCCTTTTTCCCCCTTCTTTTCTCAGTTTTCTCCTTTTGTGCCATTTCCACAGTTAGATGGATTATATGCATGGTGCCAAAAATGTGCAGGTTGATCAGGTGGCTGCCAGAGACTGGTCCAGGCTAGTGCCAAGGAGCTTAGGAAGGAGAAATAAGCACCATGGGGTCAAATTAGAGCTACCATTTCAGAAAGGGGTGAGAAGGAAACTGCTTCCTGCCTAGACAAAAGGTTCTGAATCTGTGACCTAATGGGTTTTGAGCTTGAGGGCCCAGAAGGATTAATCACCATCTTCAAATAAATGATTAGTAACTTTAACAGCTTGAGAGCATCTAAGCTAATTTATTAGGTAAATGGCTGCCTTCTTTTGGGAAAAAAATTGTTATATTGTTTTGGGCATTCAATTAATAGTAAATTTGTTAAATAGTAATAGTTAATCCTTATTTCTCTAACAATTTAATAGCCATTTTCACTGTTACTGAAATTCACACATTGGCCATCACTATATCAAATCTGTTTCCTTTTCATTGAAAAAAATGTTATTATCTAATTTATTGCAAAACACTGTTTTTTCTTCTTGTTTTTAATCAGGACTTTGTATTAGCTGAAGCATGTAACAGGAAAAGAGGAGAAAGACCTTTTTCTAATAATTTGTTTTCCAGAATGGTCCTTGAATGTTATGGGCTTGCATAGAAGTTTGCGGCATTAATTAACCAGTCTGGGCTGCTGTTCCCAGCTGCGCCACTTGATTTGGTTTTCCTTGTCTTTGTCAACTTCCTCTCAAATTCCTGTAATTTTCTCTACCTTGGGTACTCCATAGTTGGAATAAAGGGCTGTGAGACAGTGCTTTGTGATAAGTCACCTGTAAGGTTTGCCTCAGTAAATATGGAATTCTGACTGTTCCCATCATTCTGGAACTGGCAGTATAAGCCTGGTGCTGAAGGGCAATGCCCTGTCCCTGTGATTGATAGTCAACACAATTTCATTCCTCCTTTTCTTGGCCCTAATAGCTAAGAGCCATAGCGGCACATGAATAGCAGACATAGGAAACTAATGGTCTTTGACTTTAAAAATTGATTTTTCTATTAAATGCCCAAAAGAAAAGGTTTCTATTGCCCATCAGGACAAATTATACAGGATTCAGGGTAGAAGGGTAAACCAAATGTAATATCAATGTGCTAAATCTATTTTTGGATATGTGATATACAATGCACTGATATGTGGTGTGAAACATTTAGCCTGCTTCAATAGAAACTGAAACAAAAGCCAAGCAACAGAAGGAGGATCACTTTTTCTTTGCGGGGGGGAGCAAGGGATGTAAATGGAATTATATGAGAATTTATACTGTTATTTCCATTTTCATAGCATGCAGAAGAGATAGCAAGACAATGTCATGTGAACTATCTCAAAAGCATTTCAGAATACAGAGTATTCAAGTTCGGGTTCAGCATCTTTCATTAAGGTGTGAGAAGAAGAGTTTGGGAAGGAACAGGAGTTTTCTCTCTGCAGGGCTATGGAGCACAGCTGAGATCAGCTATCTGCAGGCACAGGCTGGGGTAACGCCACTTAATCCAGAGGAGGCTGTGGGACTCCCCTCACCAGCAGGAGATTAGTGTAAAATACACACTTGGAGCAGAGACAGTGGCATATCACCTCCTCCAGACTGCAGAACACACTCCGGCCTGAAGAGTTTTCCTAATTCTGTGGCTGTTTTCTGGCCCACCCAGGCACAAGCCAATGCATTTCTCCACAGGAATGAGCTGCAGCAAGTCCCACTGCCTGGCTCCATGGATTTGCTTTAGCCATTTGGTTTACTTTAACTTTATCTACAAAATACCAGTTTACTTCAGGGTTGCAGCCTGTTTTTGAATAGAAGCCCAAATGTGCTAGATGCTGTGGTAATCTCAAGGCTTTAAACAACTACAGAACACAAAATACCTGATGTAAGGCAGCATCAGAAATGTAAGTGTGACTGCATATGTTACATTTATGCAAGTGTCTATATGTGCACGACATGCACTGAGGGAAGCTACACACTGAAAGTTTGTGCTCATGCACAGGAGAAATGCACATTTACCTTGCCTTTTGGCATCTGAACTGCATTTTTGTGCAGGCACAGACAGTACCTGCAGATGTGAACAAGCTACAGACAAATGCTGTCACCCAGCTGTCGTGCCTGTCAAGAATGGCACAGACTCAGGACCTTGGGCTGTGTAGGTGCATATCTCTCTTTTGCCTCTTTAAGGGGTTTAGGCACCTTAAGAAGCTGCTCTAAGGGATGCACCTCTCCTAGGTTGCTGTGAAAAGCTCCTAAGTTGCTCCAAAAACTCAGTAGCTTTCTGCCTAAAGCAGCAGGATATTGATCTCTGGTCTCTGTAATCCTCAACTGCAGAAGGAAAAAGAAGCAACATGTATCTATGAAGGTAAAAACAATTGTACTGATAATTGCTTCATCTCAGAAGGCACAGAAAGGAGCCTGCAGCTCCATTAGCTGCTGGAAGCAAAGAGCTGCCTAAATGCATCCAGAAGTTTCCCTGGAAAATCCTGCCCTACCCAGTGAGTTTTCCCAACCATGCTTTCTGTACTGGGTCTGGCTGGGATGGAGTTAATTTCCTTCATCGCAGCCTGTATGGTTCTGTGTTTGGGACTGGTGACTAAATCACTGCTAAGACGCCAGTGTTTTGGCTACTCTTGATGTGTGGTTTTGGCTATTTTCCCATCTTGAAAAAAAAAAGGGTGAAAATGAGTGTTTCCAGCTGAAACTATGGACAGAATGACTTCCAGTTTCAAAAGTAGCTAAGATTTAAACAAATCTTTCACTGTTAAAATCTAGCAAGTCTGTTGTGGTTTTAGTTTCCAGTTGCACTCAGTTTGGCAAATCTCTCCTGCTATAAATTCACTTAAAACAAAACAGTAACTATTGGATTGGAACTTCCTACACAAATGTTTCACCTTGGAACAAACAGTCCTAAGTTAAAAATTCCTAAAATGAGGATTTAATGAAAGCCGAAGAAATTCAAAGTAACCCTGTGGCTCTCTAAGGCCGAACAATGACATGGACACCTGTTATTACCTTTTGTTCCTCATAGGCTTCTTTGAGACAGACATAATTTGTCAGCGCTCTCATTGCAATTGGCAGCTTCCCAATGGCCTTCAGGTCCACAGGTTTCTTGTGAGCAGAAATAATGAGAGTGTTCATCCACCAATAAGTTGCCTTTGATAGCAAATTGACAAATGGCTGCAGGAACCTCACCCCCAGATCCTGCAGATCCTCTGGAGGCTTTACTTTCTGAGGGTTCAAGAAAAACACGTACCTCTGCAAAGGAGAAAACAGACAAACATGGGCTCAGAAATCATCTTATTGATAGTAATTTTTTAGTAAAAACTATGTGTAAGACAGTCTCAAATTTGCTGTTAATGGTCATTATATGTGGAATTTGTGTGTAAATAGGAGCATTTCCATTTTGACAGATAACTGGCAAACAACTGAGCAACATGGGATGTGGATACTTTCTGAACCCTATCAGTACCACCTATCTCAAGCTGAACAACAGTAAAAATGAATTATTGGGAAACAATTTTATTTTAAATTATCATGGGTAAGAACATATGCTAACTTAAAGACTGACTACATAAATAATTCATTAGCACTAACACAGCACATATTTTACAGATTGCATCCACCTATACCCTCCTCATGTGCACAAATATGCATTTATCTACGCAAATATGTGTGCACTTTGTGTGGATAGATGCACACAGGCACACACACACACCAAGCCCAGGGGATACGTCAAGGACATACATTTTTAAAGAGATTTAAATCACCACTGATACCTGCAGAATTAACCAAACCTTTATGGCTAAGCTAAATTTGGGCCTAAACTTGGGCCTAAACTTGACACAAGCCAGAGTTCCTAGGACTAAGGAGACATCTTCACCCACCATGATGCCACTGATATTTGTCTAGATCCTGAGGAAGAAGGCACATACCCTGACTCGGATGACATTGATCTCCACAGCCATCAGCAGCCCATAGAGGATGACCATGATTCCAGTGATGCAGAAACGCAGTTGAGAAAAAGGCACCCCATCCTGGCAGTATCTGACAAGCTTGATGGTTTTGGTGACAAAGGCCATTATCCAATAAAGGAACAGGGCTGTAAAACAGGTGTGTGTGCATAATTTAAAAATAAATTAATACATAAGTGTAACTACAGCATTTTAGCTTCCATGGCTTGATATGGTGCAGGCACAGTGATCCTCTGTGTCACTAGCCACTGTTTTCTTTCCTGGGCCACAATCCTTCAAAAAGATCCACAATAGCAGATCTTCACACAGGTACAAAACTCCACTGAAGAGGACTTAATCTGAAGGGGAGCTTTGTTCTTATAGTGAAGGAAAAGGCACACAACTTGACAAAAGTCATATTGCCTCTTAGAAAAAGCAGGGTGCATCCCAAGTGAGAATACAGAAATGTGCTCATTTGGAAAAGGAGCTTATGGAATTTAGTGTTAGCCTGCATCCTGGCTGGTATCCGTCAGGACCTTGTTCAGGTGGTTGCGTTACAGGCAATTTGGACAACGTACTTGTATGAAACATTATTCTGCCACATCTGGTCTGACCATCTCCTGACTGAGAGAGCAGATGGGATAATCTTGGAATCGGCTGCAAAAGATGCTGAGAAAGAGCAGCATCTGCACAGGAGTTTGTGGTCAGATCATTATTCAAAGTGGCCTTTTGAAACAGTCCTTTTGAATGCAGACAAGTTTTTCCTCAAAATTATCACCAGTGTTAAAAAATACCTAAAAGCTCATTATAGAAATGACACAGGCATGCAAGATTTTCTCTTTTGTAATAATTTTAAAAGCAGTTTTCAGTGTGTACCTTATGAAAGGTGCAATAACTCCTGTGATACTACCAGTTGCAAGAGCAGAGAGTTATTCTTCTCTGTTTTAATATTCTCACACATTCCACCATCCTCCTCAACATACATGAGCTGAGTTTGGCTAAAACACTCGGATTTGTAAGAGCCCATAAATATCAGACGTAGACTTACCCAGCAGTAACTTTGGAAAGTTGGATGTTTCAATATTATGGTAATATACTATGGATACAGTGGCAGCCACAAATCCCATTATAGCTGGTAGGAAGAGATGCAAGTGGCGAGATTTCATTTGTCTGAAAATAAATATGGTATAAATTAGTGAATTTGGTGCCTTTTTTTCACAATTGTGTGGAGCCATAAGTGTTCTGTTAATCTAGTGAGGAGGAAAAACATGAATTTCTAGAGACAAAAAGATTTTTGTCATCATGAGTGCTTAACTTTGATCAAAATTTGTTTGCCATTATAGCTTGAGAGAAGAATAAATGCTAACAACAGCTTCACCTTCATCCCATTAAAACCTGGACAGTTCATGAAAGGATTCTATGAACTTTTTGGGGCAAAACCTCCTCATGCCTTACTAGCCAGCCCGTCAGACATAAACATTGTTCATTAACAAATGCAATTAGCATGGTTATCCACCAAACTCTGCCACTTACGTGTCAGAAACAATCCCCTCTGCTATTTCACACACGTGCACGAACAGCAGGGTGAACGTCAGGATCCACCGCAGGTTGTGCCCAGGGAAGTGCAGCCAGGTATTGTGGTGAATCTGAACTTTGGAGCTCTGGCTTCCCCAGCCTGGGAATTGATAGCAAGGAGAGAGAAAGGTTATCTCACAGCAAGTCAGTGACTGATCTGCTTATGAGTTTTCTGGGCCACACTTTCATGCAATTCATACAAACCCCCTACAGGCTTCAGGGTTGCTGTTACTAAAAAGATGACCCAGGAGTGTCTCAGTTGCCCCATAATTTAAATAAAACCCTGAAGACAATGAGGCAACATTTTTTCCAAATTACAATCAAAGAAAAGTCCTTCCTGGCCAAGCAAAATTATAAGAAAACAACAACAATGCAAACCACCCCAAGTGACACCCTCAGACAACAGGGACTGGCAGAGCTGAAGTGATGGCGTCCTCATGTCTTTCACAGTCACTGAAAGAGCGGGAAAAATTTCCAACTGATATAAAAGTTGCATCCTCAAATGTGGCCTCAAAGTGATGTATTTACTTAAAACAAGTATTATTTATTATCTATTTCAGGCCTGGTTGGGAGTACAGTCTGAGTGGAGGCTGAACAGTGATTTCACAGCTTCTCTCCCTCAGGTGCAGCCCAGCCTCCCAGGCCTCTCCATTGCTGGCCCCTCAGAGCTCCCAACACAGCTCCAGGACTCAAATTAATCAACAGATTCACCTTCAAGCCTATTTGCCTGTCATCACCTCAGATGTCACCTGCCATTTCCAGGCAAGATCCTGTCTGAGGCCAGCAACCCAGCAAGAGGTGGGGCACAGAGGATCTGCGGGAGGGCACAAGGCCTGACCACAGGCTGGCCTCTGGTGTGACGAGCCTCCGCCTCTGCCTCTTCCTGCACAGGTACAGGGCTGTCCTGACTCAGTGGGCCCAAATGTCCCTCTTACTGTAAAGCAAAACCTGGAATTCCCTGACAGGCTTCCCAAAGCCTGTAGAGAATCCCAACAACAGCACATTTTGGGGAAGTAAAGAAACCAAACAAAAGGAAACAAAACTAACTCAGTTTAAAACCCAGGATGTGCTTTTGCTACACAAGGATGCAGTGCCTAATCGTGCTCGGAGGCTCACCAGGTGACTCAGGAACACATAAACCAAAACCTAAGTGTATTTATTCTTGGAAACTGTCAGCATTTCACCATTTCATCCTTGGTTAAGACACAAAATTCTCCAAGAACAAATTATTCTCTCTTCTCCATAGCTATCTCAAGCATTTTCTACAGTTCTCTAAGACTTTCCCAATCTAATGTGGTTTTCTTTGACCTTGCTCCTGTCTTTGTCTCTCTTAAGATGTTTTTTATTTTTTCTTTGCCCACACGTCTGCACAAACGCAGCTTATCACCAAATTTCTGGTTTGGGGTCAGTCTATACCATGGACTCCAGTTGGCTTTTAATGCTCCATTCAACAACTATTTGTCCTGATAATTAGCATACAAAATAGAAAACAAAGAATTACATACTTACATAAATAGCATACAATTTAAAAATACTATTATTTTTCCTAATGTTATTACGAAATAGAGGGAATTTTCAGCAGCTGCAATACTATTTCAGAATTAATTGGCTAATACCTCTAAAAACATTGAAGCAGCACTTTGTTAAAATGTTCTAAAATATTATGTTTGCCCTCAGACCTTGCATTGTACTTTCATCAAACACTACTGCACAAAGCCCTGTGCTTCAAAGAGGACCTGCATCTCACCTCAAAGGA
This sequence comes from Geospiza fortis, assembly GCF_000277835.1. NCBI lineage: Eukaryota > Metazoa > Chordata > Aves > Passeriformes > Thraupidae > Geospiza > Geospiza fortis. The sequence continues at coordinate 459,314 of NW_005054574.1, forward strand.
AGAGCCAGCACTGAGGTAAAAAATCCAGCACTGTTGGAGAGAGTTTCCATAACCCTGGGGTTTCTTTCTGGTCCTTATAATTTGGTAGAATTTGTTTCTTATTCTCTTGCTTAATTATTTAATTAGTTATAGTCACTGCATCATGTCACAGTTAGGTACAGACTGTCTTAGCCCGCAGGTTCCTGTAGCATTTTATTCAACTGCTTTGGAGTCTTTTTGCATGATGAAAGCCCTTAAATCTCATGTCCAAATACAGTCCCAAATTCAAATCTTCCTTGTGGAAGAAATGCCTTACCATGCATCTACACATGCAACACCAGGAAAATAACATGGAAGAACTGACATGGCATTTCTCATGCAGTTGTCAGGAGAATATTTATTTTCACTAATACTTTTGATGGTTATTCAAGTCTCATAATCTCCTATGATCAGTTAGAATGCCACTGTTTGACCTCTCTGGAAAAGTATTAAATTGTATTTATTTCACTACTGCAAATTAACTGGGATAAAAAGACAACTGTAGAAAAAAAACTCTTATTAGAGTACTAGCTTAGATGGGTTTTTTTACAAGACTATGTGAGTTGAGCCCCTTCACTATCCTACATTCCTCAAGAGGAATTTATCATTTCTTATTTTTTACTTCTGTTGGGGAAAAAAAATCTCTATTGCTCTACTTCTGTTTACAAATGTTAGCAAAGAAGCAATTGTTCTATATTAAATATTTCCTACACCTGCCCTAGAATTAGATCCAATGAGAACATTTTGAATATTCTCTGTAATTCACGTAACTTCAAGGAAATTCAGACCCACTGCCCTAAGTCTTCTAATATCTAATAATAACAAAGGTTGCAAGTTGCCAATTTCAAATCTGAAGAAAACTTCCGCAGAGAGAAGTTTCACAGCAAATTTGGATCTGATCTCTCTGGTTCTCATACATCTCTTCATGCTGATTAGTTCAGATTTATATCTAAAATTCCCACATTTCAGCAGGTTGGCCTCACATCCTCTGGGTGAAGCCATTCTTCCTCTTCTTTTTTCAGAATTCATAAATACAAAGCATGCAATGGTTCCACCGAGCCCACGCAAACACGACTGAGTATAAACACATACTCGAGTGTGGGATGGCAGAGCTCCATAGAAGAACTCACCAATGAACAAAATTGGGAAGGTGATAAACAGCAGGAAGACATGAGGAACCAAGTTGAGGGCATCCACAAAGCAGACATTCCTGAGGACACCAGCACTGATGTTGTAGGCTGAGGCATTGTCGTTACCACAAAACGCGAGTCTCATCTCTTCTGGAGGGTCTGGCTACTACAGAAATAAGAGAAATGTTGATTACCAAGAGTGCCAGCACTCCCTTTGGCTAAAGACAAAATAAATATAATAAAGAGAAAGGGAAGGAGCACACTGAACAATCCATAGAGAATAACACAATTGTATTTTGAAAATTATTTTTGGCAATGTCAAATACAAGTACATTAGAAGGCTGTGTTTATATGACATTAGTATTATTTATATTTTTATAACATTGTTTATATTTAGCTGCATTCATTATTTAAGGGCTATTTTTAAATACATTATGCTATAACTTCTAGTGCTCACTATAGGCAGAGACACTATGCTGCAATAGCTCTGTGAGAATATAAAGAAAGAAAGTAGAAGATTTGAAAAATAGGTATTTCCATTTTTCATAAGAAAACCCAAATGGACATAAGTTGACCTGTGTGTTGCTGTTTCTTTGGTGAGTCAAGACTGTCTGTGCAATATCTACAACAATTTGTTGCACTGCATTCCCAATGCAAGCTCTGAACCTTTGGTAATTGTGATCTGGCAGCTTTGCACTTACTAATATTTTGTATTTCTTCATTGTCACATAGAACAATGGCCACACACAGGAGACATTACAGAAAAATGACGAACTCTTAACCAAAGTAGGTGGTACTGAAGATTGCCTAGGCAGTAAATCAGCATTTATGTTTGATCCTGAAAACTCTTAAACATGTGCTTAGACTCATCCCAGCAGTCTCTGACTTCCATGACTTCTAGTGAGATTATCTTTGTACACCATGATAAACTCCCGTGTTCGTGCTTGCAGAGCATGGGCTGTAGAGTGACCCTGAGTTATGGCCAGGTCCTGGCTAAAATCAATCTATGCATCATTTATTTCTTCTTTACAAGAAAGTTTTCTTTACAACAAGATGAAACAGACTGCAAACAAAGTCTTTCCTTGCTTATTTCTTTGCCTGAGACTTACACAGAGCAACATAGTGCTGTAGAGTAAGTTGTGGAAACTCATTTATCCACACCCTTTCTCAAATTTTACATGCTAAAATAGAAGGAATATATTTAATTCAGCAAAGCATCTGTCTGCAAGAATGTTGGTATTAATAGGTTTTGCAGAATCGGAACAAGATAGGGATACAGAAAATTATAAATGCAGTTTAAAAACAAACCAAAAAAAGGCAATTGAATAGGGAGAAAAGATTTCCTTCTTTCCTCATATAGTTATTAGTTCTGTAAGTTGTTTAAACAAGGTAATCACAACAAGGTAAGCATAAACTACACAGGTAGTCCCTTAGAAACAGAACAAACACTCAGATCTTCACAAAACTATAGAATTCAAATAAGAATTTTGAGCCTCTGCTAAACCCCCTGTTAGCTTTTAAGTTCTTTTTGGATCTGAAAATCACAACTCATATCAAAACACAACAGAGAAGAGGAGTTTCTTTGAAAGGAGTGTGATAAATGCACTCCCTTTCCCAAATATATCTGTATTTTATGGCTGAGATTTACCCGAAGTTAAGCATAACTCGCATTCAGGTACTCACTGTGAGGCAAAAGCTGAGGGTCAACGGACTCAAACTTCAGTAACCACCATCTGCTAACAATCCATGTGCTGTAACACAATTTGATGGAGATTTTGGCCCATTTTCTATAATGAATAGAGTGATATGACCACTATCATTCTATAATTTTATTTTTATACCAAAATACATTCATAAATGCATAAGGCTAGTAACAAAAAATAAACATTCTGTTAATGCGGGATCTGTCTGAATATATCAAGGAGTTATTAGCAAAACAAATAAGGAATTAAAAAAATATCTACACAGAGGTTGTTTGGGTTTAATTTGTGACAGCTTGACATGTCTTCTTTAAGGGAAACATAATGATAATGGTAATCTCTTGAAAATCAGAAGTGCTGTTTCCTCATTTTTATCAAAGGTCAGAAGTCCAAGGGAGTTCTGCTGGGAATTTTCCTCCCTTTCCCACAAGGATGACTCTCTTCTGAGGCAGCATAAGATGCTGTTGTGGTCTAGTGGTTGGAGTGGTACTGAAAGGCAGGAGAATCCTGGGTTCAGATGACCACTGAATCATTTACTCCCTGTGTAGCTTTTGGCTTCTAGTCAAAAATCAATCTGGGAGAAAGGATGAAAATCACATCCAAGGGAAGCTAAGGGAACTGTTGTTTTTTTCCCATTTTTCTGGAAGGGAAATAGAATAGAGGCAGCAAATGTTCAAGTGAAGGACTATTAACTGCAGGAAGAATGTTTTCTCTTAACTGGAGACCACCATCAGTTTGCAGAGGTTTCCTATCACACCTCAAACAACAGTTGCTAAAAGTCCTCATGCAAGATGCATCTTTGAAGAATCACATCTGAATCTTCACAAGAATCTGTGCTGGGCCTAGTGCTGTGATGGAGTATCACAAACAGTATAGTATGGAGTGGCCAGTAACATTCTTAAAACCAATTGTCTTTTGCACATTGCCAGGACTGAGAAAAGAACCTGGTCCTATTAATTAATACTGATATCTAGAGACAGTGCCCATCATACTGGTGATCTTTTTCAAGTGAAGGTAAGGGCAGTCTATTCACAATACTTCTGTTCATTTCAAAGAAAGAGAAGTATAATTTAATTGCCTTCTCTTAAAAAGAGAGAGAAAATCGAGTCTAGGTTGGTTAGTTTGTAAAAATTCCCAGAAAATAAAAAAGATTTCATGGCAAATGAAACAAGATAGGGCAATTGACACTAAATTCCTAAGATTTTTTTATCAGAAAACCTCATCATGAATCAGTTTATCCAGTGACCATGTTCATTAAACTTCCACAGGCTTAAAATCTATCAAAATATTCTGATCAGTGTTGTGATGCTGTGCTGCCCCAGTGCAGCTTTGGCCTCATAAAATGCCAAATCATAAAATGTACAGCTTCCCTGTTTGGCAGCACTCAGCTCAGGACACACATCCAGTACAGTTTGGCACTGATAGGGAATACAGGAGATAAGAACTGAGGAAGCATTAATAGTCCAGTAATCCTTCCTTCCTCCCTTCCCTCCTTTCTTCCATCCATTTTTCCATTTCCACTGTGCTGGGAACAAGCTGTGGCTGGAAGTGGAGGATTCATATTCCGCATCTGTTGGCATGTCCCAAATTTCATTACACCTGCTGCTGGCAGTTCTCTGGATCTTCAAGAATGGTGTATGAAAAGACCCTGCACCACCTTAGAGCTCCGAGAAATAATGTCATCTCCAGTGTGCCTTGTGGGGAGACAGGAACCACTCCATCCTTCCCTTCCCATCCATTTCTGGTTCAGAAGGCAGATCCCACACACCCTTCACAGTTTTGTTACTCAAACCACTGGACCTTGCTCTGTTTTTTGGAAAACCTAGATACAGAGGAAACTCTGGAGGGAAAGACATGCACAGAACTATCACCTCCTGGAATAAATCATGTAATGTAGTTCCTGCCTCTTGGCTCAAGTTTCCTAGATAAGGGAAATATACTGGATGAAGTTTTGCTGATATCAAAGGGAGGATGCTTTGCATTTACAGTCAATGCCCTTTGGTTTGAAGCTGAAATTAGCCATTGCTTTCTGCAGCGTCAGGGCATGCCTCCAGAAGCTCATTTCCATTAGCCTCAAAGTTTAACAAACTGTGTCTTCTCCAAAGAAGGACAGACAGAAAGCCCCTAAGGCAGAAGAACAAATCCTTGATTTCTCTAGACAGTACATGGTATTTTTCAACAATGCTTTTGCAGTTCCACTAAAAATAACAGGAGTTGGACCATGACAAATTTTCAGATGCAATCTCTCATCCAAGAAAACAGTGCAGCCTTCAGTCTTTTTCAAATAAAAATTTGATAATATAATGGCAAAATTTCTTGGGCCCATGCTCAGATCCCATGGTTGGAAAGTACAGTGTAGCTACAGAATGACACATTTTTAGGGCTGCAAACAAAGCTTCAGACTAGTCAAAGCTGCACTTTTAAACAGCATTTCAGTATTGCAATTTAGAGAGATTCTAAGAATTTTAAAGAGTTTTAAAAAGCCTCAGCTACACTGACTTTTAATGAGCTTTGAAAGCTTTCACTCATAAAACTGAGCTTGGAAATTAAGACAGTTTGAAGATCTTGATTGCAGTTACCCAGTGAAAGAGTGAAAAGGTACCATTCTCCTCTTTCTGTACAATCATAAGATTTCATGAAATGAAATGAAAATGTAAAAATTAAGAACAATAAATTAAAACCAAAAAACAAACCACAAAATAAACCCAAAACATGAAGAATTGAAGAATTGCAGTTGTGCTTACTGTCATAACTCACTGAAAACTGTAGCAGGAAAGGAAGATGGAACACTTCTATGACTGACCACTGATCAAATTTGGTTCCCTGAATAAAAATTAAACTATTAAACTATTCTTCCCTTGGCTTTTACTCAATAGTAAGCAAATGCTGGGCTTCAGTCAGAACTACATCTGTAGAGAGGGAAAAAGACGTATCTTGCCCATGTGAGGAAGTGCTGTTTGTTTCTCTCCATGCTGAGCTTTATGCAAGTACATAACTAAATACACTGAATACTTATTCTGTATTTTCCACCCAAAAAATGACAGACTGTTAATCACACAGAACAGCAAAATCTGTAATGCTGAAGGTCTTTGAATTAGACCTAAGCAAATGAGAATACAGAGCTCACTCAAGTTTTCCCACCCTGTGGTCAAAGATGAGCAGGCAGACTTTTTAGGCCACAATAAGTATGTGGGGAGAGGTCAAAGAGGTAAAACTGGGCTGCAGAGCCACAGGAGGAGAAATTTGAAGAGATTTCTGTTGCAACAGGAATGGAAGAGATTAAAGCCTTTAATGCTCCAACTCAATGCATTCCAGAACAGCAGCTGCCCTCCTACACCTGCCAGGACCCTTCCTTGGGAACACTGGAAACAGTACTGCCTGGAAGGGTACACAGGTGAATTAAGCAGCAAAGCCAGATGGGTTTATCACCCTCTGCAGTCTGCCTGCCTTGCTGGGGGCTCACAGTCCAGCAGAGAGCCACACAAACATAGTTCAGTCTCACAATTAACAGTCCTGGTCACTGTGGTGCTGTTCCCAAGATAAGAAGCCCTGTTCACATCAAGCTCAACATCAGAGCTGGACTGCTGCAGTTTTCCTACTTCAATTCCCAAACTGGCTCATGCAGGACTGTCTCAAGGACATAAACACTGGAGAAATGTCCACCAGCCTCTTAGTAAAACTTTATCTGTGGGTCCCAAAGGAAGGGAGAGGCACTGGAAAACAAAGGCCTCTTTTTCTCATATGCATTGACCTTTTCTCTAAGCTCATGCTCAGGTTGGAACCTTTGGAGCTGAAAGCTTCTCTACAGGAAGATGGCTTTGACTGGCCAACAGCAATGTCTGAACAAAATGGGAGCAGTCTAACTGCCACATTGAAAACAGCAATTGTGTAACCTAAAAGTGAATATTCTGGAGAAAACAGATGAAGGGTTAGAAAGCTATTTTGAAATTTGTTGGTCATCTGCAGTTATGAACCACTACTTCTCATCAGGTAGTAGCAGCCATTCAGAATAACTGTTAAGGGGCTCATAAACTAATTTAAAAAGACAATGTTATTCATAGTCATTGCAAAAAAATGGCTTTCCCAGAGAAAGTTTCACTTGCTGTTGAATACAGTAGGCCAACAAATTATGCTGGGATAACTGCAGCAACGTGGGTACATCACAATTTGCTTCACTGCTAATTACAGCAGGAATGTTACACTTTATAATAATATTGCCAAGCATGCTAGGTTTAATCTATCATTTCAGACATGGAAATGTAATAATGGGACAAAGATCATCTGATAACAAGCATGTGCCCTCTGAGGACACCAGCTACATTCAGCAACCCAGCAGGAGTGCCAAGTGCCGGGTAAGTTTTTGTTTTAACACTTGTAGGCTGGAAGGCCTTCGTCTTTCTAAGTTACTGTCAAATTACTCACTTTAACTTCTGTCTTTATGAACTCTACAACTCATCAGAGATTCTCAGAGGTGGTTTTTCCTTCTCCCTTTGAGAATGGCTTGTGCAGAATAGTCAGTAGGAGCTAAAGCCATCAGCCAAACTTCACAGAGGAGGGGAATGGAAAGAATAATTAGGAGGATGGGCCCATGTTGGTACCAGTGGAAGGTAAATTTCAGCTCTCCTTTACATCATTTGGGAATCTGATTCCCTGTTGGTTTACTTTAACGAGGATGTGAACTATCTGAACAGCAGTTCACCCTTAAATGAAATAGCTAAAAAAACCCTCATGTCCTTTAAGCATTTAAATTTTTATGCTAGGGTCCCCATTACTGGCAAGTTAAGACTTCCTGGTTTTAGGCTATGGTGGACAGACACAGTCAAAAGAGAATAAACAGAAAACAGAACAAAAGTGATTCATGAACAAATATTCACTGTGAAGAGAAGTTTTAGGAAGAAAGAAAATAGGTCAAAGTCGTAAACATGGAAATGACAAAACATTGAACCTAAACACTCACAAATCTCATTTTAACAAGCATAAATGGGGATTCTCAGGGCACTAAGCCAGTTCATGAGATATATTTTCCATAAGCAATTCTGAAGAAGACAATGGGAAAATTGTAGATAATCTAAATTGCCATTAAAATTATAAGAACATCCTCACCAAGTACAAAACTATAAGAATCCTAATTAAAGACATTTTAACTACCTTAAGGGTCTTTTAAAGTGGACTTAAAAGTCTTCATATTCAAGAGTTTGATCTTACCTGAATTATCACTCTGATCGTCATGCTCTGCAAGGTACTTATGACTACAAAAAAAAGAGTATAAGTACACTCCTCAGGTGGAGCTTGTTTGGGGGAATAAGAATATTTTGAAAACATTTATTGCAGTAGTTCTGTTGTCCATACTTTAAAAAAATACATAAATTGATAGTTGCACTTCCTAATTAAAATATATCTGTTTACAGAGCATATTTGTGTCTCAGTTCAGATCAAATTTCATTTTGGTCTTAGATATAATGTGCATTATATGCCCATATATACATATAAACATGTATGTACATACATATGTGTATGCATATAGGTGCAGGGTGAAGAAAATACTCAGAGTTTTACAAAAGTACTTAGTATCTTCTGGATAAATCACAAAAGTAAAATTTGTCTTTTGAATTTCCTCCTAGAATTTCCCATAGTAAATTTTAACTAAGGACAAATGATTAATTTATAGCTTTGAATAGAAGGCCTAACTCTGAGGTTTACCACAGATTTTAGGTTAGTGCTCTGAACCTTTTTCCTTTCTAGGTTGAAGCCTTCTAGTTTGCTCTTCTTACCTTTCTAAAAGCACTCTAACCCAACCCATGTGATCTGTAGTCTTGCAGAGAATGCTGCTGAGCTTACGGCAGAAAGCACTGTCCCTTTAAAATCTATTTTATCAAAAACGACCCAATACAAAATACAATTTTCTTTTTATTCCTTATTTAAGCTGTGACCACCTATGCTCCACAGACCCCTCTTCCTTGCTAAGCGCTGTCCCAGCTCCCCTGGGCCTCAGGATGATGAATTACCTCTGGTGCTTGTCAGCATTCGCAGTGCTAACTGCTGTGTGCCACAGCCTGATCCAAACGGTGCTGAAGTCAATGCAAAGAATCTCATTGACTTCGGGAGCCTTCTGGATCAGACTCCAAACACAGGGAAAATCACAACGGCAGTGGTGCTAAACAGGCTATTGGCACTGCAAAGCATTTCACACAAACATCTGCAGTGGTCTCACACATCTAAATGCATCGGTTTTTTTTTTTCTTTCTTTCTTTTTTGGAAAGCTTCTCCACACAATGCGATCCCCAACACCAGCGTGCTGCGCTGCCTGCTGTAAAACCTTCTACTTCACATTGCCAAGACAGGACAGTTTAAAAAAAGAAACATAACCCTGTGAACAGCAGCAAAGAAAACATCAGCAGGAGGGGACGGTAAAGAGAGAACGCCTGCGAATGAAAAAGGAAAAAGAGATTGGAGTTGTAATCCCAGGAAAGAACGAGGAGCAGCCCTGTCCCACAGATATAAAGGGAAGGAGGAGGAGGAGGTGGTGGTTAGTGGGAGATAATGGGGGGAGGGTCATCGCATGCCCCGTTTGGTTGCTGAATGTTAGATCAAACTCTGCAGCTTACCTTTGTAAACACAACCCCAAAATACCAACCCAAAGTGTCACTCGGTTGTGCTATGTGATCAATATCATCCCGATGGCAGGATTTTCCTCCACTTAGTGAAGCCGCTCCAAGCCCTGGAGTGGATTATTTTTAGGCTGGTGATGGGAAGATCAGCTGCTGCCTCCTATCGAGTTCCCAAAGTGCACAAACTCTTCTTGCCTTTCTCATACGCTGAAGGGGGCAGGAAACTGGGAAGAGACAGGCAAGCAAAAAGGACCAATTTTTCACCTCCTGAAGCTACAGTCCCCTGGGATTTCTTCTGCTTGCTTTTATTTTCATTTTTCCCTCTCTGGAGCAGTAAGATTCCAAGAAGCTGCATTGCAGCACATGGACTATTGGCAGATGGCTATTCTGAAGTAATCGATTTAGACAAGGTAGTCTAACTTTTGGCAGGCTTGCAGAGATTCAGCTTTTGATTTCTATGTAATTAATCTTGGATAATTTGAATTTGACAACACAATTTTGCATGTCTTCCACTGTATTAAGCAGAAAAGTCTACTCAGATATTTTACTTTACTCACTTACCTAAGTCCCTCCAGCTCTTCTGCTTAAAATACTGACCAAATCTCACTTTTTGATCACACAGGTCTGCTTCTTGTGAAATGCCTTTTTAAATACTTGAAATAAAATTCCAAACTAATTCGATGCTCATACCAGGAATATAGTTTTCAACACAATAGCCCTTATTTACATGGGATAACATTTTTTAGTTGCAAGATCCATGATATAAGTTTACTTAGAGGTGAAGAAGTCCCAAGAGAGCCCACATGTGGTCAGTTGGTTTGCTTGCTCATTTTCTCACAGCACCATCAAACAAAGATGAACCAAGATTAGGATTTTTCCATTGTGACAGTTTTACTTGAGCCTTACAACTTGAGGCCATAAATTGCAAAGATCTGGGACTTGTAGCACCAGACATGTGGCAATGCAGGCTGGTTTTGAGTACAGCTGTTGGAATCACAGAATAGCCTGAGCTGGAACAGGGACACAAGGATCACCCAGACCAATTCCTGTTCAGTCATTCAGGACTGAAGCTGGAGGCCCTTGGGACAGAATTCTGCTTAGACCTCACAGAACCCAGGAATTGCATCTAGATCATTAGAGAGCAAATGGTTTCCAAGGGATTGAGGTCAAAGATGCTTCCATGTTTCCATGAATGGGGTTACACAGAATGCTAAGCTGAGAATGGACTTGGATAGCTGAGGCCAAACACTGCAGGATTTATCAAAACCTTGTCAAACCCAGACTACTCCTTTTTCTCTGATGTTTCAAACCTGACTGGTGTAGGAATAAGAAATCAGAAACCTCAGAGTTAATTAGTACCTTTTGTTAGCTCCCATTGATTTGAAATACCAACACAGCTTTACTCTTCAACAGACCTCAACAGTCCTCCAAGGCACTTTAAAATCTTAGACCTGTGTTTACTTTTTTTTCCCCTTTTATTTCTTCCCTTTTCATGTGTTAAACACTTTAGAAAAAAGATTATGGATTGAAAGTCTCTGAGTTGTCCTATATATCTATGTTTGTTAAAGAAGATTTTTTAAAAAATAAAAATGTTTTAACCCATCTAATCATCTGAAATAGCATTGTCATGTAATATTTTTGAAAATACATTTAATTTCTGACAGAAGTGAGTAACATTTATGGTCACAATTTTCTTCACCAAAACATGACTATTTAGTTCACTGTAATTCAGTTCTGTCTTTTCTACAAAATCGTTTAAACCATTTTGGAAGGAAAAGGAAGGAAAAAAATAAGGCAAAATGAACATGGAATCAGACAGCATGTTTCATTTTGCTGTTTCTAAATGGGGCACTTTCATTTCTCTACATGACAAGCTAAAGTGTTTTGAAATGCATTTTAAAAGGATTAAGAAAAATGAAAAGCTCTGAAATGTCTGCCCTGATCTGGCATTTTGTATCAGGGCTTTTTGATTTGTCAGGGGGAAGGAGGGGGGACGAAGAGGGAAAAATGGTAATTACAGGAATTCAAAGTGTTTCAGGGAATGATTGGACGTTTAAATGAATGGAAACAACCACAGGCCGAACCTCAGGTACCCCCACGTCCAGCACGTCACCGGCTTTCCCAGGCAGCCTCCAGAAGACGAGATCTGGTACCGACATCTCCCCAAGCCGAGGCTGATTCAGCTGCAGAGGTGCCCGCGGTGCGGGACCGAACCGGGCACGGCACCGCCGGCACCGGGACTGCCGCCCTGGCAGCGGATGCGGTGGCGGAGGGAGGCATTGCGGGGAGGGATGTAGGGAGGATGCGGGGAGGGACGCAAGGAAGGATGCGGGGAGGGATGCAAGGAAGGATGCGGGGAGGGATGCGGGGAGGGATGCGGGGAGAGATGCAGGGAGGGATACGGGGAAGGATGCAGGGAGGAATGCAGGGAGGGATACGGGGAAGGATGCAGGGAGGAAGGATGCGAAGAAGGATGCGCCACCCTCTCGGGCTCCCGCGGCCGCCGCTATCCGGGGCACTCACCGGCCCGCCGCTCTCCGGGGCACTCTCCGGCGGCGGGGGTCCCTCCGCAGGCTGGAGGCCCCGCGGCCCCGGAGCGAGGAGAGCGCCTGACCATGGCGGATGGGCAGCTTAAAGGCAGAAGCTGCTTCACCTGATGGCTACGGGGAGGGAGAGGCAGAATGCAAAATATTCTAAGCAGATCTTCACAAAACCGCTGAGTTTTGGCTCCTTCGTTCTGTGAAATCCATGGCCCAGCCGGCACTGATTTCCACACCCTGGTGGGCTTCCATCAGCTTGACCAGCTGAACCCAAAAGAACTAAAATGGTGGAGGAATAACATGTGTGGGAAAAGCTTTTCATAAATTAGGACTCACCACTGTGAGGAAAATGACAGGCACTGCAGTGTGGATTTATTTGCCACAGGACCTGGCTGAGCACTCTCCACCTGAACTGTCTTGGTTTATTTAACTCACTAACCAGGAAAGGAAGGTGGCTGCACTCTGGACCCTGCTCACACAACAAGCTGTTCTGGTTTCAGTGCCAGCAGCTCTCTCTGCCATTTCCCATATTGTGGGCCAATCCACAAGTGCCCTTCTACAGCATTTATGGCAATCAAAGCACTGGACCATAAAGAATTTCCAGTTATTAGCCAAACTCAGAGACATGCCTGCAGGCTCCTTGTCTTTTCCATTTCTTAGGTGAAGAGCTGAGATCACCATCATTTCATCCACTAAAGTAGCCCTTTTGGAGAAAACCTCTCATTGTGCTGTACTGGATAAATTCCTTGACTGATTTTAAACCAACTTACATAATTTATACCAGGGCTTTATGCTAATAAAAAATTCAGAGTCGATTATACATTAAAAGTTATGGACTATCAAGTCTTTATTTTGCTTCTAAATTTGTCACGGTGACAGAATCCCCACAGTGCTGTGTCAGAACTCGTGCCACCATATAAAAAGATCAGACTGACACAGCTTTCAAGATTAATTTTATTTACACTTACAACCCTACTTTAAAAAAAAGCTTGCTGTTTTCTTATTTTTTCTCTTAATTACACATTGCTCATTTTATCTAAAGAAAAATTAATGCATCTAACAAGACAATTGTAATGAAGTAGCAAAGACTTAATTTTTTATTTAATTTTTTTTAATGTCATAGAAAATTCAGCCTGTTCTTTGGATAAATTCTCTGTCTGTTTAAAATATTTATTGTTATTAAGCGGGGGGGGGGGGGGGGGGGGGCGGGTTAGAAGCTTAGTATTATTTGAAATATTTTCCACAGTTTTTTTTTTAAGTTATCATGCCTGGTTTCTATGGGGAAAAGTGTTGTGGAAAATATATACAGCAAAATTTCAACAGAGCAATCTAAGTAGTGAACAACTCTATATGGAGAAGGATGAGAAAATCCCAGACCTCAGAGTTCATCTCTATAAAAGGTGTAGAAAGCCACAGGCCTTAAACAGGGATTTACAAAGCTTCTGACCTTTGAGGGACAACGGCACTGTGGTGGAGTCAGAGGCACCAAATAAGATGCTACCATTTGCCTGGGTAGCTCTTGATCTTGGCAAAAGTTAGACCCTGCACACAACACAAATTTTCAGATCTCCAGGTTTACCTGTTCTGTTTGACAAAAGCTGTTTTACTAAAAACAAACAAACAAACAAACAAACAAACAAAACAACATAACTCCACAACAAACCACCAATACAGGCAACCAAAAACATGTGGTTTGCGTTACACTATTTTTTTCCTTCAAAAACCCACAAAGTCTGAGAGCTATTCCTTTCATATTGAAGGGCTTTTCAAGGCTGTCAAGGATAATGCAAGATCTCCACATCCTCTGAGAGTAGTGGAGTTGCATCATAAATATCATAAAGTAAACCTCATGTACTACAATTTAGATTCTACCAAACCCATAGACCCACTTGTACTATAAATGACAATGATATTGTAGATTTTACATGTATGTCTGTGTGTGAGGAACTGAAGAAAAGGGGATTCTTTTTGTTTAAAATAATCACAGAATCATTAAGGTTGGAAAAGACCTTCAGGGACATCAGGCCCAACCTGTGACCAATTCCTACCTTGTCACCCAGCCCAGAGCACTGAGTGCCAGCCACATCCAGACATTCCTTGGACACCTCCAGGAATGGGGACTCTCTCCTCTGTGCCATATTGGATTTGAGTCTTCTAGGCTGACACTGGACAATTCAGACCATTCTTTTGCATTGCCCAGAAAATCTTCATTATTTCTAACCAGCAAACCCACCAGTCAGATTTTAAACCCTCTGCAACCAAATCAGAACTAATGTGGGATCAGGTTCATTTTCTCCCATTAAACTCAACAAGGCACCTACATTGTTCAGTTCCATTTACAAATGTTGGCTTTTAGACATGTAGCAGTCAGAAATAATTTTAGGTGTTTAATTTCAGAGTGAATGTCTGAAAGGGGCATTAGATACTAAAACAGAACTTGCCTCACAGAGGATTAAATGGCAGATGCTTGACTGCTTATGTGTCTGCCTGCTACTAGGTTCCCTATATAGCATTTAGAGAAAAATACATTTTTAGATGATTATTCTTTTCATTCTAAACCAGATATAGAAGACAGTGGGAACTAATTCCACCCTGGATATGACTATCTCATCTCCTGGAGAATGACAGTGTCTATATGGTTAAACTTTTGAAAACTTTACCTGTATCTTTCTCTTTTTTTCTTCTTTTGAGGTATGGAAATAAATTTTCAGCCTGAAATATTTTTGCATGTATATTTTAAAAGGCCAATAACCATGACAAGTGTCTAGTAGAGGCCATCCCCACCATTTTTACTACACCTGGTAGAACCCACACAGAATGTCTCCTATGTGCCTTTCCATCTCTCATTGTAATTCCATAAGTTTTCCTACTTGAGACCTGCCACATTTGATGCTGGTAAAAATGTATAGCATAAGGAAAAACAAATCATCAAAACTATTAGAAATCTCTTTGACAGGAAAAGATTAAATTCATTTGCCTATACTAACCCTGAAATCTGACATGTGTTGCATACAAAATATAGTTTGCTTTTTTTTCCGTTATTTGTTCCATGTAGAATACATTCTTTAAAAATCCACTACCTTAAGAGGATGTATTTAATCCTTAAGAAGATTCATACCTTTTTTTGCAGGCAAGATATGTAGTGCAGTGCCTTGCTTTCAGAGAAACATTCAACCATAAAGGGTCCCACATCTGCTTTTTATCTAAATCCTCATCCTCTAATCTCTGAAGCTGCATATCTGTAAGCTGGAAGCTTCTTAACATATCTCTGTTCAGACTTCTGGGAACAGAAAAGAACTTCTGTTCAGATTCATTTCCATAAAAAGAACAAACCCCAAATACATTTAAAATCATTGCGATCACAATTTATGTTGTATTTCAGTTAATGATTGATCATCCAGGTAATTCAACTGCTGCAGATTAAGTTCAGGATTAAGTTGAGGATTTAATACACTCTGCCCTGTCCTTTGTATTATTTGCTACCCCCGTATTTAGCACAAAATACTGATGTCCTGGATCTCAGATCTTTTCTCATTTTCTTCTACCTGATGCCATCTGCCACCCTTGCTGGAAATCAGGGAATGGTAATGTAAATCTAAATTCCATTTTATAGTGCACAGAACTTTATTATATGTCACTTTACATGGATTAAAATTGGGGAAAAAATTAATCAAAATATCAAGATTAAGTTAAAATTACTCATTTACAGTAGGACATGCCAATGGCCCAGCAGTGGAAGACAGTGTCTTAGCAGAAAAAATTTGAAAACAAATTAAAACTTCCTAAATTATCCAGCAATCAGCATACTGCAGAAGCTTTATGTCACAAGGAATGTTGCAGCCAAAACACTTTCTGAATCTCCTGGGTAAGGTATATCTAAGGTACTTGTGTAATACTTCATTAGAGGCCCATGACACCAGTCTGACAGCGTGGTCAAAGGGTTCATATAGGTAAAGAAAAAAGGGGATAAATTCTTACAACACAATTGGTTCAGGTCTAAGACAACCACAATACCATATGGTACAGCAATTATAGAACATTATACTGCCTTTGTGGTGAAAACAGCAGTTCCTGGGGAACAGTAGCAGCAAAACACCTCCCTGAACTGTACAATAATTCCAGGCAGACTCTTGGCAGACAGCATAAGATTTTTTAATGTGACTTTAGGAACATTTACATCAAATCTGCTGTAATAAAGCAAAAGGTCTGAGAAATGTAAAAGGGAATTAAACAGACTTTCATCATTGTTCATTCTCTTTTACATCTTGTCCCTGTAACAGTGACGAGCAGCACAATTTCGTTTCAAGTGGCCCAATGGGTTCTTTTGCATCTTTGCATAAGAAATGCTGGTACACAGAGGCAATCTGGCCACCATCAAAATAATATGACCAAAACCACCCTAGCCAAATCTTCACTTTGTGAATTGGTATGTAAATGGACTGCACTCAGCTATTCTGCTGAACTGATTCTTCCCTGCTCCCAGTAATCACTGGAAGATCCCGCTGGTCTATGTGCAATTCTGTGTGTAACATGCTAAGCATTCTCACTCTAGCTGCAATTAAAAATGAACCCCATCTGTACAATCCAGACCCAAATCTGGTCTGTAGATGCATCATCATCCAGCAGTTGCTTCGAATTACAGGGTTTTATCTACAATGAGACTGATTTTGTGAGCCAACTTGCAGCAACTGACTGCAAGATGGGGCTGAGGGATGTCTGAGAGAAATTGAACACAACTGGGTTTAAATTTCAATCATAAGGCAACAGCCACTAGTGGTAGGAATCATAGACATATGACATGTTGTGCCTGAACAGATTCTATTATATCCTCAGGAGGTCAAACTCCCATTTTCCTTTTCAGAAAATTCTAGATGGAAATAGGAGTTCATATGTCCAATACTCAGTTCATACATTGTACGGTGCCCTGAGCAGCTGATGTTCACGTGAACTCTTTTATTTAGACTAAAACACCACAACAAATTCACTTTATCTGTTGCTATGGCAATACAATGTTGTTGGAAAAAAGTAGCTAATGCTATTGTGATTCATGTCATTCCACAGAACTGAGAAAGAAACTGTGAGAAAAAGTGAGGGGAAAAGAAAGGAGAGACACTTTAGAGGATGTCTCTGGGAATATTTGTGTCTTTCAGGGAAAATACAGCTGCACATCCTTCTTACCTTCATTGAGCAGAACCTTTGTAGGTGGCTTCATCTGAACTGGATATTTGGCTAAATCTCTACTCAGCCCAGGCAGCTGGTGCTTAATTAAACTGATTCAATGCTAGTTGATAGGAAAACCACAACTAGCAGAATTGGGTGGAATTTTATTTTGAAAAGTTTTTGTTATTCTGTCTTAGTCATTGAAAAAAAAAAGAAGTATTTATGTTATGTACTTACTTTTTACTTACAAAAATACAATAATTTTTCTTATTTCTACTTTTTTCTCCCTCTTTTATTTCTTCCCTCCTTTTAGAAGAAAATCACAGAGGAAGAAACTGAAAAATCTTATTTTTCTGATGTTTTTAGGGTCCATAGTACCTTGTATTTGTAGAGATGACAATTATGATAATATTGTGAAAACTCTTATGTGTCAAAAATTTATCTTTCTTTTTCCAATGACATTTCTTTCAATATTTTCAAAATGCAAAATCTGCGGCTCCATATTTTGAAAGTTTTAACTTGTCTTCTTAAGAAGCAGTCCTAACAGTGTTCCTACTGAAGCTGTGAGGAGATGCAGATTCCTGAGCTCCTGAGGAAACTTCCAGAGCTAACAAGAGATACATTAATTGAAGTAGTAGAAGAGGGGGAATATATGGAGTGATTATTCATATATGGAGCAGGGAATATATGGAAGCAGTTATTCAATGTATTAAATATTTTATTATGTCTGGGGAACCCAATAAAGTGGGATCCTGATAAATAAGCTGAAATGCTATTTTCTAATGGATAATTTGCCACAGTTTCTGGACACAATTTGAACAGTAAAAACCAGGATTCTTGCTTAGAAAGTTTTCTCTCATGCAAAAATGCATTTCAGCTTTCACCAAGAAAATTTGCAAGGGTGGACTAGTTCTCTTATCAAACTATTCTGTGTTTTGATATCAGGTATCACCAGCAAAAGTGCCACTACAATTTTAAAACAACCTTCTTTTCACCCTCAGTTTGAAGCATTCAACTCTGGTACCTAAACAAGATGTACCAGTATCCAGGCATCTTCCATCTACATATGGAGCTGTGAGAAGAGTGACACAGGGGGAAGTGCCCCCTCCCTAGTAAAAACTCTTGTTTTCAGACCAACAGGTGTCATTCCCCCTGAGCTCTAAGAAACACACCAATAAAGACAGAAAGTTACTGGTTGGAGCTGTGGAACACTTGATATGGGGAAATGGGAACACACACAGGAGGCAAATCAGCCTGAAATTTAACCAGGAGACAAAAATAATTGATAGAATCATTGTGTGCTTGTGCTCAGTGTGGCTGTGGTCAGTGCCATGAGGAGCTCTGGCTCCAGAACAGCATCCCCTTGGAGATACCTGCACTTTCTGTCTCAGTACAACTAAGCCAGCCTGAGAAAAATATTTCCGTCAAAGATACATACTTTAGGTAGTTTGCACAGGTGGTGACGGCTAAAGGAGATGTAATGCATTTCAAACACTCTAACAGGTAAGAGATCTAATTGGCACCATTCACAGCACAGGTCTTTGCAAGTGCTGTGCTGTCAACAGTTACTAAAGTTTTCCAGGAGTCCTTTCCTTAGAGACAAGGCAGAGATGTGATGTCTCACTGTGGTTTAGAGTATAATTTGAGGTTACATAGTAGTATAAATTGAGATTTGAGTCCCCCATTATCAAAATTTCCTGGACTGGTTTCATTTTGAGAAAATGACAAAAAAAACTTGCAAAGGCAAGAATAAGGGTATCATGATAGGGAAGATGATAAAATTACTAGATAATGCCTGTCTCTAAAATGTAGAGCTTTCTGTGTCCCATTCTTTTGCAAGACATAGCAAGGAAAAAGTTCAGGGCATGTGAGTTACTCAATGTCATCTTAGTCACCTCTTGGCCCAAATGGTCATCTCAGCCCCCTGTTTCCCCTCAGGAGGCACTTCAATCAAAATTGCATGACTGAAACTGCTTAAAACCAAAACCAACTATAAAATCATTTTATAGTGAATGTTCAGTGTCTTCATTAAAGTAGTAATCCAATTACTTACTCCACAATCATCACAGTACTACTTTTGGATAGGGTTAATTTAATGAAAAATAAGAATTTATCACAGATGCCCTATGGCCTCTACATATGCATATTCCATTACTTGTTTTCCCAGCAGCAATTACAAGTGAAATGGGGTGCCTGGGTAGTCAAAAAATGACCATTTGCTGGCTGCTGAGTTGGACTGTGAGAAAACCATCTTCCAAAACTTTCCGTGGTAGTGACACAGGAAGATTGTACATGCAGACCTGAGCTCTGCAATGCTCTCAGCAGCTGCCTTGAAGCAAGTGAGCCTAAGGAAATGTGACACAAAATATCCGAGAAGACAGACAGGCCCAGGGGGCACAGAGCTCCGGGAACTCTCTGGCTTTGCCGCCCATTGCGCAAGCCATGGGGACTGAGAAGTTCATTTCCCAGCAGCCTGAATTCCAAAGGTGGGATCAGGAGCCCCTGATGTCTGCCTGATCTTTTGTACAGACTTCTGCAATTCACATGCTCATAGAGAAATTATGAAGAGGATTATTTATCCAGCCCTGCAAATTCCTGCTCGGCCTGGGCTCGTGGTTCCATCCCAGGCCTGCTCTGTGGGTCCCAGCCAGCCATGAGCCCGGACACAGGAGCTGCCCAAAGAACAACACTTCTTTGTTCCAAACCAGCTTGAGACCCAGGCACAGGGAGGGTGCTTACTTTGAAAGGAAGAGGAGTAACACGCATGCACAAGGGAATCGTCTCACTTAAAGGGAAACCGCTACTGCTACCACCTGTAAGAACAGGAATTCCAACTCAACATAGCCATAAAAGAAGCAAAAAATATAGTAACTAGAAACTGCAAGCGGTAATAGCATAATGGCAACAGCAGAAGCCATTCCTTGTGCAACAGCCTTAGACTAACTGCCTGGAAATCTGTATGCAGTAAAAATAGTGATTGTACTGGGTTCTCCATAGACACATTTTGACATCACTGTTATAGTAAGAAGGGTCATTCATTGCACCTCTGATGATGATTCTCTCAGTTGATTATTACTATTGCTGTGCCACATGGTGTTCATGCTGCTCTAATAATGGCACTAGATAGTACTGGTCCCACCAGCTGCCAAAATGACATGTGAACACTCCTTTGGGTTGCTAATTTTGAGTTGCTCAGGGTTACACCAGGCTGTGCTACAGCAGCAGTTTCAGAAGGCATAGCAGTCTATAAGCTGTGTGAATCTATAATTAAACCTACTGCTTTAGACAGACAGAGGTATAAATTGCTCTAGACTAGGCCAAAATAAAGCTCTACTGTATTTAGGCCACAATTTCAAACTGTGGATCTCTCGCCTACTGAGAGGCAACACACAAAGCTTTGCACTTGGCAGACCAAAACCATTAGCAGCAGCCAGGGATGTTCAGTGTCAGGCAAAAAGGAGGCACTATATACACATTCCTGTGCTTTGAGTGAAAGAATTTGTTAATATGTAAAACAAACATGAATTTCATAAATAGTTTTGACATATATTGTGGGCAAACTGCTGCAGCAGATTGAGGATGTTTATGCTCTGAGCCGGTTTAATGACCCAGTGCTCAGATAAAATGAGTGAGCTGGCTGCTACAGTGGCAGAGATTTCTAACAAGAAATATATTAAGAGTGTTATGAACACAGGATGAATGGAAACACATGTATGTGACAGCAGCAGATGAGAAATTAGAACAAGGGGTAAAAGAATAGCCTGTACTAGTAATGAAGAACACCATTCCCTTGACACTGTTCCCAGAACATTGTTCTCAGCAGTAAAATTGAGTCATGTGATATTTAGGGCAAGCCCAAAAGGCCTGCACTGAAGCCCACAGGACAAGATGACTTCAGAGCACAAGGTGCTCCAGCATCCTCACAACAGGATAGCAAGAAGGCTGCAGCCTTTTGTTCCCCCATTGGCCTGTTGGAAAAACAGATAAATTTCAAGCAAACCAGTTAAAATGGGCAAAATCAGCAACTTTTCAAAGGTTTATGGAGGCTGAAGTAAGCAAGAACCCTAAACAACAGACTGCCCTATAACAAACACTGACTCCTAAAGGTTTTCAAAGACCCATCAAAACCCCAATTGTAGTCAATCAAGAATAACACCAGAGAAATGATGAGCACATGACAGACAGTGTCCTTTGCTATCTGTGTTGCACACAAATGATCCTTGCTTGGGGGACACACATGGGGGCTTACAGCTGTGATATGGGACTGTGAGTGAGTGAAATATTTGAGGGAATGTTAGTGCATAACATCAACTTACACAGAGATTTTATAATTAGGTAAAAAGTTCTCTTTGTCTAAATCTAAGATTTTGTTACATTTAATTTTCCTCTTTTTAAATATTTCCATGTCCCTTGATGTCTTCACCTTTAGCATTTCTAACAGCTGGCCTGAATATGCCATGATGTAACTCATGCTTGTAACTTGTCAAAACAAGCCATTGACACTACAAGGATTTTTTTTTGCAGAAATCTTTTACTTGTGTGACAATAAATATCAGTTCCCCTCTCAGTTTCTACTTAAAAAGCTCCATTTCCCCCACTAGTTCTTCACAGTTTCATTATAAAAAGGAAAACGAGGCAGGATTTTTGGTCTTTTGCTTTATCATCTGCTAAAAAAATTCTTTACCAGAATTTTTTGGGGTTGATTTAGAATACCATAGGCTGGTTGACAGACAAAATATATAAGAACTACAGGCTACAAAAAAAATCATTTGCTCATGCATGGAACAGAGATTTACTTTAAAAAAACAAAAGAGAGAGAGAGGAAAGAAAAAACACAAAATGCTGAACTGTGAAATTCCCCAACACTGTAAGAAGATACATACAAGTTGGAGGAAAAAGAGTGAAAAGCCATGAACTACAGAAAGAAAATATCATTCCTGTATTAAGACCCTTAAGTAGTATGGAATTTTTTGAAGATTTTAGGGAGGATCAAGATTAAATTACACTGCTAAAGAATATTTTTTTTAAACAATCAAGGTAACAAATATATTTGCAAGTCTGAATTCTGGGGAAAACTTCTTCTGCTTGTAGATCTGGCTAAAAGCTTAACCATGTCATTGTAATTAACCTGGCATCTGAAAAAGCTGAGTATTTGGGGATACCTAGCATTGTTAAAACTCACTTTCCAGCTGGGGAAAGCTGCTGATGTCCCCTCTCTGAGGGTAATCCAAAGTTAAGTTGCTTTCAAATGTTCTCTCCAGGTCCTTTCTGAAGGATATTTGAATTGTAAACTTTGACTGCACAAAGAACCTGAGGTATTCAGGCTTCCAGCTCATTGCTTATTTGGACACCTCGATTTATGCAGGATGAATCTAAATCATAGTATCAAAAATGATGTGTATATGTAAATATCTGCAATATTAGCTTGATTTGCCAAGGTGTTTGGATCCTTTTATAGTAAAAATAAATCAGCGTTGTTACTGCAAAAATTGATAAATTTTGCAGTATTTTATATCCAGGCAGGTTATGTCTACACTATCTGTCAAATAGTCTTGGTAAAAAAAAAAACTTCAGAAGTTTGAAATTACCTTTTAATATTCATATTTCAATTCTGATTTCTTCTGTGTCCATGAGATTGCCAAAAGGAACACAGTCCGTCCAGCAGCCACTGAATTAAACACCAGCATTTCAATCTGCTGCAGCAAAGTAGTTTGCTCCAATTCATTTCTACAGAAAGTCCAAGAAATACACCAATTCAAGCATAAACTCTGAACAATCATATTCCTTCCTGCCTGCTTTTCAGAAATTTCAGACCCTTGAACAGTTTCTTTGCCTTTTTCATAAACATGGTAACATTTATTCACCTAACTCTCATGTATGGACAAGCTGTGTCAGTCCAAGAACTGCACGAAGCTTCCAATAACAGGAATGGGTAATTTGAGAGATTTTACCAGGCCCATTCCCTGTTTCCCCTACACTGGTTTGACTTCAGAACTGCAGGGATTTCGCTGGAGCTATCCATGGTTCAGGAAAGGAGATTTGGAATTCTGAACTTTCTGTTGCTGCAGAGAGGCCTAGAAAGAGCAAATCTCAGTTCACCCAGAAAGTGGAACCCAGAACTTCCCATTGCACACTTCCATTGAGCCTTCCTTACCTGTTTCCATAGCATTCATTAAATCAGGTATGTCCTAGGAAAAGACACAACCCTGCAGCTGAGCCCACTTGCACTGCTGCTTATGGAGCCTGAATTAGACTGCTTGCACACTAAATTAAATCCCAGACCCAGCTGGGCCAACAGCAGTTTGGCCATTGTTTTTTTTTAATGCATTTGGCTTTGACCACACTCCACAAGGCTGCAGTAAGCTTCAGAGAACCACTGTGACATGCTTTTCCTGTTTTTTCACAATACAAGGTGTGGATGTCAGAAAGCGCACAGCAGATCGTGAGACTGGCAAATTGGAAGGACAGGGCTAATCCCATGCCAGGCAGTTCAGAGGTTGTTGGTGGGAAAGCAGACCCCAGCCATCATTACTGAGAAGTTTATTGTCCAGCCATGCCTGATACACATTAACAGCAGCTCCAACTGCAGAAAATTTCCCTAATTAACCAGCTAAATTCCATGACATGCTCCGTGATAGTTAGGTTACAACCTCTAAGCATTAACAGCTCAGCACACACCTACTGAACTCCTCTGGGCTTGTCCTTTTGCTCTTACACATGGACATGAATGAATGGACTTCTCTCTTCAGGAAAACAATAATCTGACTGTTTATAGCAACTGAGTGGTCGCCAAAAAGGAAACTCACAGATTTTACTATTCGCAATGGAGTCGTATGGCATGGAACATATTTTTTAAATAGCTTTATTCCCACTAATTTTACTTCTATACCAGCATTTCCTTGAAATTATCCAATTTGGCTCCTCTTGTTCAGGGACAATTGGGAATGACAGGATGGGGATATTAGTGAGGGGAAGGGAACATGTGCAGTTCCAAGACCTTGTCCCCACCACGGGCTGTGGGAATGAGTGCTGCCTAGCTGGTGGTGATGGAAGAGCTGAAATCCCTTCCTCCACACTGGGAAATCTGATCCTGCATGCCACTTTCATGATGCCCTAAACCAGGGTACATGTCCCAAAGATGCAGAAAACATTATATTCTTTGTTCTGTTCTCCACTTGTCTATTACTAGAATAGCAGAAGTTCTTATCTCCCTGAGTGCTGTGACCCACAGAGTACCTCCAGGAGCAAGATGTCAGTACAAACACAGAGAAAAGAGTTGGGATGTATTTAGCTGAGTAATGTGTGCTCAGAGCTGAGTTTCATCCTTGGATGCTGGAGGCAGGCAGCTGATGAACCCTCTGAGCCAGGCAGAGTTACTGAGACCAGAAAGCATAAAATGCTCCCTGGGTTAAAAAGAGGGAGAAAGGAAGGGCCTGGGGACTATCCCCTCTGTCTCTTCTGGCAAATACTGCCACATAGCAACAGTTTAGGTAGCTGGAGGCTCAATTCAGAAATGCACTCTTGATCTGAACTAAAATGTGGATACAGACGCATTTGAACCATTAGTCAAACACTTGATCCTGGGGGAAAAAAAAGCAGGAATAAACAATCAAGAAATTTTGGTGAGCACATAAAATAAATTAATAGTCAATAAAAATTTACAGAGAATGAGTCAAACCAGTATAACTTCAACCTACAAATCCAGACCTGTGGCTAGGAGGAGATGGAGTAGATGCCCTCTGTCATAAGCTCAGTGACTCTCCATAGCTTTCACATAAATAAACTACAGGACTGTGGTTTTCACAAAATGATTTAAATGTGGGGACAGGGCTGTAGGAATGACTGCAGGAAACTTCCTTGGGGCACACACAGCCAGAAGCAAAGGCAGAGGGTTGGAAGTCTCTGGCCATGCCCCAGCTCTTGCAGAAACAAACCATAGGTCAAAGCAAGCCAGTGGCTGAATTGTGTCAATGTTGCACAAGAAAAGGTAAATGATAGAGGTGTATAAATGAGGAATGTGAAGCAGTAATCCTTCTGCTTCACTCCCTTGCAATACCCTGTTTAATTCTGAGCACTACATTTTAAGCAGCCCAGAAGAGAATAACAGTGATGATGGGAAGTCTGGAAGATCTGAACCAGAAGAGTAAACCCACGGGTCTGATCCTGAAAAGTCCGAGCTGAGATGGGGCCTGTTTTCAAATAG
>NW_005054574.1:484691-487080 GCF_000277835.1 Geospiza fortis
AGGAATGAATGGACTCATATTACAGAAAAGAAGATTTACTAAAGATTAGGAAAATCTTTGCTATCATACAAATCTCTATATTGCCTGGACAGGTTATCCAGTTAACATCACTGATAGTCTTTAGGATTGGGTTACATACATGTCTATGAAAAAGGACAGAAGTATTTAAGATCCTTGTTTGAAGACTGTTTCAG
Source organism: Geospiza fortis (assembly GCF_000277835.1). Classification (NCBI taxonomy): domain Eukaryota; kingdom Metazoa; phylum Chordata; class Aves; order Passeriformes; family Thraupidae; genus Geospiza; species Geospiza fortis. Next base: position 484,886 of record NW_005054574.1, read on the forward strand.
CCCTGTGAGTGAAAGATTTGTTTTTGATATGAAGAGAAAAATAATTGAATCCATTTTAATTATTTACAGACCAGTAAAAATATTCTTACTAGCTGAACCCCATCTAGTATGACATCTATGATATGTGCCAGATGCCCTAATGTCATTTCATTTCTCTGTAAATGGAAATTGAACCCAGACTCAGCTCCCTGCTTGGGATATTGCTAGACTGTGGGAAGAGAATGGAACTGTATTATGTAGCTCAAGTATTATTATTGATAAATCATGAAATTTTCACAATGTGGTGAACCAAATTACAGGTGGTTTTTATTTCCTCACTGTGGTCAAGAATGGGCTGTCCAGACAGGTGGTGGGGTCAAGAAACCACTGGATATGGTACTTAGTGCCATGGTCTCATTTATGTGGTGGTGTTCAGTCAAAGTTTGGACCCAATAATCTTGGAGGTTTTTTCCAGCTTGGTCTGTTGTGGGCACAGAAAACTCTGACAGAAGCATAGAGCTAAATGTGTGGGAGTTTGAACATGGCAAAGGTTTAAAATACTAGAATTAAAAAGAAAAAATTAATTAAAAATTAAAAATAAGTACATGGAAAGTGACCTGCAGGAAGCACACTCCTCAGACCCTTACAGCTACTAATTTCATCTTATTAAAAAATAAAGAGGCCTGAAAGGTGCTGCCTTGATCTGTAAAGTAGATGAGCAAGCTCTCTGTCTCTGCTGGGTCTCTTGGAACACTTCAGAAAGAACAAACAACCCCCCAGTATGAATATTCTTCTTAAATGCCTGCCTACTGATGAATGTAATGGGAATGTTTTGTTTGGCAGTGATAGATAAGGTCTTTTTGCTCCACAAGACATCTTTAACCAGAGGACATCAGTCACCCACTTGTGGCACGTTTTTACCATGGACTGACTGACTTGGGACTGAGATCCTGAGTCTCCAGGAGTGACTTTGTGACTTCTTCAACAGCCTCTACTTTCCACTTTTGAAACTATATTAAACCCCAAATTCCCCTGCAGCCTTATGTCAGCAGGGGATTACTTTATTTTGCCCATTCGGTTTCTGTAAGACAGTTGGAATAGCAACACCGTGTGTTTTTATGCTTTAATACATTTCTAGGAAGTGGAAAAGAGAAGCCAGGAGCACTTTCCAGCTCCCTTTCCCACCACGAGGCTCCGTGTGGCTGCTCTGCCCTCTGCCGGAGCTGCTCGACAGGGAATGAGGCTGGAGAAACCCTTGGAATTTGGGGACGGAGAAAAGCCCGGAATTGATTGGCAGGCTGCCCGGGCTCAGCTCCCGCGGCCGGGGCTCCGCGGACCTCCCTTAGAGCCCCGTCCTGTGTGCCCGCAGGACGGCAGCCACGGCCTGCGAACGCCCGCAAAGAGCTGCAGAAAACCACAGGATTATCCTATAATTGTGATTACAGTGACCTCTGGAGATCACCCTGTCCAACTGCGTGCTCAGGCACGGCCACCTGGAGCAGGTGACACAGGAGCGTGTCCCGCTGGGTTGGAATGTCCCGGAGAGGGAGACTCCAGCCCCTCCCAGGGCAGCTGTTCCAGGGCTCTGCCACCCTCAGTGCGCAGAAAGTCTTCCTCAGGCTGAGCTTCTTGCGTTTAGTTCATGGCCATTGCTCCTCGTCCTGTAACTGGAAAGTCTGGCACCATTCTCTTGGCACCCTTTGAGATATTTACATGCATTAATGAGATTCCCTCGCGGTCTTCTCTAGACTAAAGAGATACACACCGCAGAAGTCCGTCCATCATCCATCCACCCACCCACCCACGCACCCACCCATCCATCCATCCATCCATCCTGCCGTGAAAGCAGGCTTTGCGGGGCACCTTGTGCCAAAAGAGCACCCTCTCCTCCCTGAAGGCTGGATGATTCCCCGATTCACCCTCGAGCCCTCCACACGGCGCATCCCTCGCTCTCCCCCCCCGGCGTCTCCCCGCAGCTCTCCCCACACGCATGCACGGCAGCGCAGGACTACATTTCCCGGCATGCCCTAGGGGGCGGTATGCGCGCGTGGCAGGGCGCGGCGGTAGAGGAGCGGAGAGGGACAGGGACAGGGAGAGAGACACGGCCATGGATGGGGGTGAGGGGCGGCCGCAGCCCCACCTGGCCGCGCTGGTGCTGGCGCGGGGAGGCAGCCAAGGGATCCCGCTGAAGAACATCAAGCTGCTGGCGGGGGGGG
>NW_005054574.1:487090-514436 GCF_000277835.1 Geospiza fortis
CGGGTTCGGGATGGACCGGCCGGGGGACCCTGGGCCAGGGAGAGGTTGGGGAAAGCTGCTGCTTCGTCAAGAAAGCTGCTGCTTCATCTTAGGGATGACTGTCAGTGTCTGCAGGGAGGGCTCAGAGCAGGGACCAGGCTCTGCTCTGTGGGGCCCAGCAATGGGACAGGAGAAGCGTCAGGAAGTAATGCCCAGCAAGTTCCACCTGGACAGGAGGAAGAGCTTCTTTACTGGAACAGGCTGCCCTGGGAGGCTGTGGAGTCTCCCTCGGTGGAGATACTCAAAAGCTGCCTGGATGGAATCCTGTGCAACCTGCTGGAGCAGGGAGGTGGGACCAGCTGACCCGCTGTGGTCCCTTCCAGCCTGACCCATGCTGTGACTCTGCCGCTGAGGCACGATTGATCCTCACTTGAGACAAGGGGGTGCAGTTACTGTGGCACCGGGTTAAGGGTCAGGCCAGGCAAGCACCCTGTCAAGAACTCAGCTGTCCCCTCCTGCTGAGGGTGAGCAGCAGAGGAATGAAGAAATTAAAGTCTTACACAGTAAATTGAAATTAAAGTTTTTCTGATGCATGGTTCAGTGGCCACAAGCTGGTGATGTTGTAAATATTGATGTGTTTACTTCATCAAGACATCTGCATTAAATGGGACTGCCAGGCTGGGTGTGATCTCCTGTGAACTGCTGAAGTACAGGATGACTTTGGTTCGTTGTCATCTGGGTACTCAGGACAGTGTGCGCTGAGCTTGGCGTCTTCAAGGATGGAGATCCCACAGCCCTTCTGTTCCTTTCACTGTGCTCACCCAGAAAAATTTTCCTTATTTTCTCTCTCCCTGCCCAGCAGTGAAATCACCTCCTTGCTGAGATGTCTCTTTCAGCATCTCCTGGCATATGTGTGCTCCCAGGCCCAGTCATCTTGCTGGCTCCTGCTGAGCTTGCTCCCATTTTTCCTTTTTGGTATCAGGGAGCCCACAGCTGGACCCAGCACATCAGAAGCAGTCTCACTCAAATGTCAAGTTGAAGGAGATAATCTTTTGTGCCCATGTGACACAGAAGAGAAGCCCAGTTTGTGGCCAAGTGCCTGAAACTTCGGAAACAATAATTAGAGCTAGATAGAAACGTGTGTTGTTGGTGTTGAGAATAGAGGCATTACAGATTTCTCTGCAGGAGCAAGACTGAGGATTTTCTACACATTTGCTGATATTAAAGCCATGGTTAGGATGTGCTTGGTGTGTAGCACACTTAGGGGCAGGTTCCCAGTGCAAACCTGCTGCATAATGCTCAGAGCAAGTCAAGGAGAAATATACCCAACTAGATCCAGAGCGCTGTATCTCATAGCTGCTCTGTCGTTATCTGGCCTGGAAAACCTTTCTTGCTGTATCTGAAAAGTAGAGGATGCAGCACTGTGTTTTATTTTTAATAAAGAAAAAGACAAGAACATTTCTGGTTACTGAGGTTACTGATAATTTCTTAATGATTGTGAATCTGTACTGCTGAATGACCTGCTGTGGCTTCTCTTTGGCATCTGAATTTTCCCAACAGGAAGCCAGTCAGGGTTGTGCAGCCTGGCTTTGAGGCATGGCAGGTGCAGTAGGTGGACATGCACCAGGTTTGCCTTGTCACCTTTGGAACAAGTGTGCAAGGTACCTGTTACACAGCAGAACTCTGGTGGTTGAGTGGGGAATGTGTATTTAAGATCACCATCCCAAAGCAGTTTCTGGAAAACGCCTCTTGTGTGTTTGTTCTCATGGGTGTGACTTGATATTGCTGTTGCTGTCACACATATTTTTCTGCTGATGATTCCACGATGTCTTTGGGGGAAGAAATGTAACTGCAGCACCATTTGCTGTCGACAGTGCATTGAGAATGCCACATCGCTGGAAGAGGAAGGGTGACTTTTCAGAGCTTTTGTTTTTGCACTTCTCATGCTTTTTTGTGACCACGATGACAGCGGTGGCTTCACACTTGCTCAGTGTTTGTCATCACATGATACTCAGGATTAGCCCTTCCTTTTGTAAATGTTTATTTTCGCTGAATGATTGCAGTCTTACTTTACCAGTACTGGAAGTTTTCTGTGCCAAAACATATGGAAGTTGAACAGCTCCTTCTCTGGGAGTGTATGGAGTCCGACTAACACATTTTAACATACTTGCAGCATAAGCTAATCTTTTAACTTTGTGGCAGTTTTACTTCTTGTAAGCTAAACTCTTACATGATTCTAAATGCCACATCCAACGCATTCACAATTCATAGATTTGTTAACATGCCTAACAAATTCTTTGTCCTGACACTAGATTTTTCTGGTAACACTTTTAAATTTTATGTTGCCTAAGCTTCCTGCATGAGATGCAACTCAAGATTCAGATTTTACACTCTGGTGTTTTTTATCTCCATTGTTAAAAGCTGCTGGTTGGACTGACTGGGATAGTTTTATTAATACAAATATAAGAACTAGTTCCTTCTATTGCAAGTTGTAGTACAGACATAAACAAGTTGCAATTTTTAAAGTTAAATTGCAACAGGCAAGTCAATAATGAGTTATGCTTTATATTCATTTGTGTCACTGTCTGCCAACAGCATATGGGTTTCCACAGACCACGATGAGATCGAGAAGGTTGCGAAGCAATTTGGTGCTCAGGTCCATCGCAGAAGCCCCGAAGTCTCTCAAGATTCCTCCACTTCCCTAGAAGCCATCACAGAGTTTCTCAATCATCATCATGGTAAATCAGGGATGAAATATGCTGATCTTTTATATTCTAGCCCCAGAGGGATGATGCACTTATTATTTAGAAAAATAAGTAAAGTAAAGCACTGAGTAAATAAAAGCCAGAAAGATTCAGATTCTCCTTTTTTTTCTTTTTGGTGTGTGGTACTTACTCATACCATACTTTGCAGTTGTGTGTTACTAAAGATGTGGATTGTTTCATAAATGTCTCTTTGTTTTTCTTTAGAGGTTGATGTTGTAGGAAATATTCAAGCAACATCTCCCTGTTTACATCCCAGTGACCTTATAAAAGTGGCAGATATGATCCAGAAGGAGGGCTTTGATTCTGTCTTCTCTGTTGTGAGGAGGCATCAATTCAGATGGAGTGAGGTAAAGAAAGGAGGTAATATTTAGATTTTTCTGGTTACAGTTATACTTCACTTTTTTTTTTTTCCAAATTCTTGCTTTTCATACCTATCCTATTTTAGGAAGTGATGTCTGAGGCATAGACTGAGTTCTCTCTGAGATATTTGAAATGGCTTAGGAATTCCTTCCAAGCATTGGTGTCTTGATATTACTGAGCATTGCTCAGCCTTTCTGTAACTGTAGAAATTAAAATTATATTAAAATTTTATTAGCTTGTCTAAGCTGACATTACAGTTCCAAAAAAACCCTTACATGTTAACTTCTTCCTAGTGAGTATTCATGGGTATTCAGACACGACTCTGAGGTCCTAACTAGAAAACTGTTTGTTCTTGCTATGCAGTAGCTGACAAATGACAAAAATGTGAGATAAAATCTTGGTGAGAATGGGATGACAATCTCTTGGCCTGCAGACTTAGGTTTTGTTTCATCCTGATAATTTGGCTGCTGACTTATGTCACGTTGCAAAATGCCTTTGAGTCATGAGTGCTGAACTCATGTTGGTTAGCTCATCCAGAAAAATGTGACTGGTTTTTCCCAGAGAAAATATGCCCCTTTGCTACAGTGGCCAAGATGACCAAAGACTGACATTTTACAAATAAAGATTGCACCTTGGTTTAGCTATAAAGCACCTTTTGTCCTGGTACAAAGAGCTATTCCACACATTTTGTATGTTGGCTTTGTTTCTGTGGTTAAAGCAGAAATGTTTTCATTTTTTAAAAATGGCTATTTCAGGTACTCTCACACTGGAGTTTTGGTGTTTTTTCTAGTTTTTTTTTTATTATTAAACTTTATTATTAAAGTTACTCAGGCATTACAGTTATTTTGTTGAGATATAAATTGCTTCAGTTTAAATTTTTTTGTAAGTTTAGAAAGCATCATGCTGTAAAAGAGCATGTGTAATAAATGAGGCTTGATCTTAGAGGTAAGTTGAAATAAAAGTTAAGCCTTTGTTTAGAATAAACACTTGAACATTGTCATTGTTCCCCATAAGAGGAGAAATAAGTGACACTTTTTGTTTGTGCAGTATAAGAGGAATATCAAAAGTATGGGTGGCAATTTCAGGATTCTGTGGATTGCAGTTTAGCAAGCCACATGCACATCTTGAGATACTGGAAGGGACAAATATGAAAGAATGAATCTCATGTGGATCTGCCATGTGGGTTCCTGAAGTGGTTGTGTCCCATAGGCAGATTGTTAAATAAGAAAGCCTTGAGGCCTACTTAAGAAAAGAAGTAATTCTTCTGCACAAAATGACATCCAAACGTTTTTAATGTGGTGAGAGATAAGGAATTATTCAGCTGCAAGGACTGAGGAGAGCTGGAAACACATTGTGCCAACATGAGCAGCTTAAGGATAAATGCAAATGGCCTTTCAGTTGTGTGGTGTTTCAGATGACAGTGATTCACAGCAGCATTATACAATGGTTTTTCTTCTTTTTATTTTTCCATACAGCTTTAGAGTACTGATTACGCTAAAAGAATTTCATGGGGGTTTTGTTGGTGTAGCTCTGTAGCTCCTTCTGCATTAAGGTTTAATATTGATAGACCCTGAAAGAGAAAGGTGTCTCTCTCTGAATGGAAATGTTCACTTCAGTGAGCACAAACTTTAGCTGGTTATGAAACACAAGGGGTGTGTGTGTATCTACTAAAGCCTCCGAATGTTTTGGGTGTTTGAGAATGCCCTCTAACTTTCTCATGGTTACTGGATCATGAGACCTGGTGAATTTTAGCTGCTTTGTACATCTGGATTGAAGGGGCTCAAGGGCAAAAGTCTCTTGATTTGGTTTCTGCTGCGTGTACAATTGTCCTTGGTAATAATATGGGATCTTTTGGGATGGTGTTTGTGCAGACAGCTGTTTGTTTATTTGTGGACACTGATTAAACTACTTATGAAGAGTTAATGCATATCCTTAAACAGGATGTATTTTGGGGAAGTCCCAAGATGTTTTAACAGGCAAAAATTATTCACATATGCTCTTTTTTCACCTTCCAAATTTCAGGCTGGTCCTTTCAGGTATCAGAGTGCATTCAGGCATTCCCACATGCAGTAGGAGTTGGAGTACAGCAATAGTATTTCTTTCACACTGGCAAGCACAGTCTGGTAGAATGTCCCGCCTACTCCTTGTGGGAACAAGTTTTGAAGCAAATAACCTCTTGGGTTTTTGTTGTTTCTGTTTGGTTGGTTTGGGTTTTTTTTTTCTAAAGTGGTAATGAAAAGTTTCCTTTTTCACTGCTAGGCATACAGAGTAGTCCTGCAGTATATCCACAGTTCCAAAAAGAGAAGCAATTCAGTGATTCCCCAGAGAAGTTGTGGATTCTGTGTCCCTAGAAGTGTTCCAGGCCAGGTTGGATGGGGCTCTGAGCAACCTGGGATAGTGAAAGGTGTCTCTGCCCATGTCAGGGTTAGGAACTGGATCATCTTTAACATCCCTTCCAACCCAAACCAGTCTGTGATTCTTTATAAAGTTAAGCAGAAGGAGGCAATAATGAGAGAAGCTGGTGACTGAATTACACCCTTAATTTTACAACAGAAAGTTATTTAGGTTGTTAAGTGACTCTGAACAGGAATTATATAAAGCTTTTGTTGTAATTGTTTTCCTCTGTTAACAGAAAACAAGATGACAGAACCCCAAAACCTGAATCCAGCAAAGCGATACCGGAGGCAAGACTGGCCTGGGGAGCTCTATGAAAATGGCTCGTTTTATTTTGCCAAGAGGCATCTGATTGAGAAAGGCTACTTGCAGGTTAATGCTTCTGGTTTTTCATGCTCTTCAGAATAATACATCTACTCTTGCTGTAGAGGGTTCTGAATTCAATACTCTGTTTTGTTTTCTGATGCAGTCAGTGTGAAATAACAGCACTCTGACCTCAGAACAGTTTGCTAATTATTTGTAACTTAGCAGAGCTAGTTATAGCTAGGGCAGTTCCAGTAAACAGCATCCTCCATAGCAAATAAATTTATGCAAATAAATGTTCTATATAGCTTTACCTTTAAACCGGTACAATACTGAGTTGAGTTTTGCAGGAGTTCACCAGTGTATCTTAGAATTCATTTTAGTGCCACTAAAGGTGTGAAACTGAGCTTCATGCAGTGTCAGAGCCATGTCATAATCTGTAAATTTCTATGTTAAGCCAGTTTCATCTTATGCCAATTTTTATACTGTAACTTTAACAGTCTTTTTCCTTTTCCTGATGTTTACATACCAATGTAGTGGTGCAGAACAACACTGTGGTGTGGTGGATATATTTCCCTTGGAAATTAAGTAACAGTAAGCAAATAATAAAATAGTCTTCCTAAGCAAATGCTGAAGGCATTACTATTTTGCTGATCAAAAGAGCTAGTGAAATTAATGTGATGTAATTGCTATCATGCATAACATCTTGCACACTTTCTCTAGTTGTAAAATGGAAATAGTTATTAACTATTTCTTCCATAGTTATTAACTGTTCCTTCAAATGGTTCTGTGTCACTGGCAAAAACATAATTGATGGTTCACTTTTATATAAGCCATGGTGGCCACTGTATAACTAGGCATTTGGCTTTCATTTCACAGTGCTAAATTGTAGAGTTTTGTGTTTGTGTTGACCCAAGCATAAAATTTGAGTGGATTTTATTTCCTTCAGGGCGGTAAAATGGCCTACTATGAAATGCGTGCAGAGCACAGTGTGGATATTGATATAGACATTGACTGGCCTATTGCAGAGCAGAGAGTGTTGAGGTAAAAGCACTTTTTATTCCCTTATTTCTTTGATGCTGCTTGCTTCAAAGTGTGATCATGTGAATTCATAATGCATGGAATGTAAGCAATGGAGATCAAGGATAACTGGGCAACTTTATTTCTGCCCAGGATTTTTTCCTCTCTCTATTGAAATCAACTGAATTATTTTTGTTACATGGTGGGATATATTTAGTTTGATTTTTTCCTTAAAGTTCAGCTTGGTGAAGAGTATAAGCCCTACTATACCTCAGCAATGTGTTAGCATCATCTCCAGCTGGAAAGCTGAGGTGCCCCAGATTCCCATGCTCTAGTCCACTGTAACTGATGCCCAGGAATGGGAATGTTTGTGTAGAGCGCATGAGCTGATTCCACCTCACCAGCTGCCTTTTCTTTGCAGCTGCTCTAAGGAAATAATGAGTGGGAATGGAGTATATTTTCTCTGCCTTTTTTATCCTAATTTTTAAATGGATGACATAAATAAGCTGTCTTTTGGGTGGTTCTGTTAGTTTCTTTGAAGAGGGGCAATATAGTTGGAGAGTGATGATGATGAGAAAAAACATTAGAAAAGAAGAATTTCAAAGCTGATTCTTCTCTCTGAAGGTTACAGTTGTATGGGAAATACTTGGGGTTTTGAAGTGTGCAGAAACTTCCATCCTAAAAAGATAATTTCTTTGTCTAGCTTTGGATATTTTGGCAAAGAGCCACTAAAAGAGGTGAAGCTCTTGGTTTGCAGTATTGATGGATGCTTGACCAATGGTCGCATTTATGTGACAGAAGATCACAAGGAAATGGTCTCCTACGATTACAGAGATATTGTTGGCATTGATCTGTTAAAGAAAAGAGGAATCCAGGTAAGTGCTGTTCTGAAGAGTGAGTCTTCATGTCTCATGTAACCTGCACATTAAAAGATTCTGAAAAAATATATTCTTGCAGCATAGAAGTTGACGTTTTTTCACAGTGCTTGTGGTCAAGCAGCATAATATATTGGTTGGAACAAATGTTATCCTCAGAACCCCCAGAGGAAAATAAGTGTTTTGAGAAAGTTCTCAATCACAGTATTTACAGCATCTTTCTCCATTTCACAGAATCAGAGAATGGCCTGGGTGGGACCATCTTCTTCCATCCCCCTGCCATGGGCAGGGACACCTTCCACTATCCCAGGTTGCTCAGAGCCCCATCCAGCCTGGCCTTGAACACTGCCAGGGATCCAGGGGCAGCACAGCTGCTCTGGGCAACCTGTGCCAGGGCCTCACCACCCTCACAGGGCACAATTTCTTCCTCATATCCAATCTAATCCTCCCCTCTGACTTTGGAGCCATTCCTCCTTGTCCTGTCACTCCAGGCTCTTGTCAAGAGTCCCTCTCCATCTTTCCTGTGGGCTCCCTTCAGGCACTGGGAGGCCACAATGAGGTCACGCCAGAGCCCACTCCTGTGAATTGGAGTAGACGTTTTTTCAGCAGTCCCTCAGCTTCATTTTCTAGGAAGCCAGAGGGGTAGGAAGCTTGTAATCGCTGTTTTGTTGCCTGTGGGAACCTATTTCCATACCTTCTTTGACTTGAAATGTTTCATTGAAAACCTCTATGTCTTTGTGCTGCACTTTATTTATTTCTAGTATATGTTGCTGATATAATCCTGCCTTTTGCTCCTCTTCTCTTCATTCTGTACTTAAAATCAGTGTCAAGCATTTGTTTGTATTTCAAAGCGATTATGAAGATAAGCTTGTCTACATCTTTGACAGAAAACCTGAAGGATTTGCATCTGAGATTTCTAAAAATCCTACTGCAATTATCTTTGGTTTTAGCTTACCTTGTGCACCATTCCTGAAATTTCAAATTTGGAATGAACTTCCAGAGATAAATGTGCTGTGCTGCTTCAGTCTGTGTAGTGTTGGTTTGGTGCTCTGAAATGGTGCTATAAATAAAGTTATGTTAGTAAGTAGAGGGGCCAAGGAAAAAACTTCATGTTCTACTTTGGCAAATATTTCTGAAATCTTTCTTGGGAATTCTCTCATTCCACATTGTGAGTTAATTAGATCATACTACACTAGATCGTCACCATGCCACCATACTGTGATATTTAGTATTTTATTTAGTACATGTTGCATTTAAAAAGACAAATGTAAATTATTTTTGAACATCAGGAAGGGCTGTAGAAAGGTATTTCACCTTCCTAAAGGAACCTCAAGACTCTGTGGTTTTGGATGCTAATCACTTCTGCTCCGAGTTTTGAAAACCAATCATTCAGTGCTTTTCCAGAGAGACCTTTTACAAGCAAAACGTGCTTTTTTTTTGTTATAGTAAATCAACTTATATGTCATATTTCTTTGGTGTAGAACTTAATCTAATCTTATTTCTATAGGTTCGACTCATCTCTGACAGAGATTGTTCAAAAACACTGTCAGCCATGCAGCTGGGATGTGTAGCAAAAGTCAGTGTAACAAATAAACTACAGGTTCTGAAGGACTGGCAGGAGGACATGGGCTTGAGCTGGAAAGAGGTGGCTTACTTAGGTCAGTTCCTTTTCTTTGATTTATTTAATTTAAATAGCATAGACAAATGGAATCATTGTACTGCTGCTGAGCTTCAGACCACTTTTCTCTTTGTAAATACACTGAATTTAATGGGATTGCTGTGCACATTGCAGCACACAATCACCAAAAGCAAGTATTTTATGGCCTGTTAGGGTACAATCTAAATGTTACAGACAGTGATGAATCTGTGTAATTTGGTAAGGGGAGTCTTCACTGTTTTTCCAGTGGGGTATAGGAAAGCTTTTGTTTTTAGGAAACATTTTGATATCAAAATGTTGATAAGTATACACTTCGAGCTGACAATTTTGAACTCATTCTAGTTGATTTCAGGGGGATATTGTATAGATTATGTTCTGAACTGGTAATCAGAAATGGACAGAATTAGAACTGAAAGCCATGTGCTTCTGTGCTAAACTGTATTTCAGTGACAGGCTAAGTGAGGAGTCCTGCCAATGCTTATTCAGCTGCCCACATAATTTTACTGCTCTTAAAAGTAGCATTCTTTTGCCTGAAGATTGTGAAGTGTGATCATCATTTATATGGATCACCAAGATTTTCCAACTCCTGACTTGCATGTGCAAAGTGCTGTTGAGCTGCTGAGATGAACATTGTGACAAAAAAAATATTCAAAAATCAGATCACTGCATACCCAGAAAAACACTGAGAAAAATACTGATTCTTTCCCTTCTGTGATATTTGGCCTTGCCTGTCATCTTCCTCCCCAGGAAATGAGGAGTCTGACGTGGAGTGCCTGAAGCAGGCAGGCATGAGTGCTGTGCCTGCTGATGCCTGTGCCGCTGCGCAGAAGGCTGCTGGTTACATCTGTAAGAGCAGAGGTGGCTGCGGAGCTGTGCGGGAGTTTGCAGAACACATATTCCTGCTCTTAGAGAAAGTGAACTCTGCAAGGAAGCAGCTGGAAGAAATCAGCTCAGCAGAGAAGGAAATGGGGAGAAATGAGAACACCAGGAAAGGAAATAAGGAACTGATGGAGAAAGAGTAACGCCATTGGTCAATCCTGCTTTTCTTCCTCAGTACATCCATATCCCAAAGGAATGCTTACCTTTCAAATTTTACAGCACCAGTAGAGTTAAAAAGGTGTCTCCTCCTAATTCCAGGTCCCACATTCATGATTATATGCTGAAAATATGATCATATCCATGATGATTTTAAAAGCCATTATATGCAATGGGAGGAATGCTACAAGAGAGAGTGCCCTGTAAATCTGCTGTTAATCATCACACCTGTCCTACAGGAATGACACCTATTTATTTCATAATCGGAATGTTTTCAGGGATCAATGATTTTGCATGACTTGAAGATTTGTAGTTCAGGCTTAAAAACTTCAAAACTTCTGTCAGTTTTGCTCGTGTGGTTTGCATTTCTTTTATCAAATGCATGGTGTTGTGGTTGTGTGATTGCATTTTACAAGCTTTGTCCTTAGCAAGGAAGAGTTTTAACATGTGCTGGAGAGGTCAGGTGTAAAATACTTATCAATAAAACTTCCTCCTCTATTTTTAAAATACAACACAGGTACTGTGAAACAAGTTAATATTTGTTTGAAAAAGCACTTTAACATGTGTTCAGTTTGAAGCTCATAAATAATTAAATCACATTTGGAATTGTGCCTCTTGGAATCTGTTCCTTTTGGGTTTTATTGAAGTTAATTAACCCTAAATTAATATTTTGCCAAATTTGGAGTTAAATTTCCCATTGTCTTTGAGATCTTTGCAGAAACTCAGTTTCTTTCTCTGAAGACTATATTGCAACCTCAAAAGAGTTAAAGCCAAATAAAAGTCTTTAGGTTTATTGTATGGAAAAGTAGCTGCTCTTAAAAAAAAAAAAAAACAAAACCAAACTATAGTTGATGTAGGTTTGTATAAAATATATAGACAGACTACTTTAGCATGTTAAAACTGGTTTACATGCTTGTATTTATTGAAAATAGGATTTGTATTGTACATTACAAATACAATAGTATATATCAGAGTTCAGTTCTGGTTTGGGTTATGCTAAAAATAAAAATACCCATGGAACACTGGCAGTTACAAGTGAGGTGAATAATAATGGCTTGTCATTTTATTTTGTTTCTGTGCTAAATTTTGTATTGTATAAATAGTTATACTCCCAGTATATCACCTGATATACTGGCCTCTGATAAACTTGTGTTTACTTCCTTTCAGAAAGCAAAATGTTGAACTGAAATTATTTACTGCCTATCTACAGTTAACAGACAAATTGTTTATTGTACTAATCAGCTCTAAGTCACCTAAATTTAAGTGTCTCTGTCACGTTTTAAGGTTCTGTGCTGGATAAATCCCATGGAGTTTGACAAGAGGGGAGCCGCATTTTGGACATCAAGGTTTTCACTTTGATGAATTCATGGTATTATCTTACATTGGAAAGAATATGAAGGATAAAAGAGCTCTAGAGGCTGTTTACCAAAAAAAGATATGGGATATGCAGGAACTGCTTCCTGAAAGGTTCAGATTTGTATTGCCCACACTGCAGTGGAAAGTCTAATTATAGGGTAGGAACAGGGATGCCTTAATTACTACTCTTGATTTTACAGAAGAGTCTCAATCATATGAAGGATTTAGGGGTCAGAGAGGCAGAGACAGTGAGGGTAACTCTGTCACCTTAGAGGTGAAATCCCAAGTCCCAGAAAAGGTCCAAATGTGTAGAATATTTTTCCAAGGCCTGTTCCAGTACATGTGACACCACAACTGCCTTTGATTAGAGGAGTATTACTCATTCAGAGTCGATTTCAATGGTCAGTTTTGTTATTCTGGGCTAATTCTGAGATCATCTTTTGGCCATGTGAGCTCTTGTTTTTTTGCTTCAATTAACCTAGGTTATTTCAAAGAAGGTCTTTGGTAATATGGGCTGTTCTGTCATGATTATGTGAAATGGAAAAATAGGAAACTATGTAAATATTTGTAGTAAGCTATTATGGAAAAGTACATCAAATTTTAAATAAACAGCTTTCTTTAGTCTTTTAAGTAGAGAATGGTTATGGACTGGCTTGCATTGAGTTTCTGTACTGCAAATCATACACTCCCAAGTTCATGTGCCGCACAAATGATTTATGATGGCAAAGGTGGACAGATTTAGTGCCCAAATTAATCCTTCACACCTTCACCCACTTCTGACTCTCATTATTTATTTTTATCTGTTTTTTCTCCTGTTCAGTTTATCTTCCTCTCCAGTTCCTGTTCGGTGATGCAACAAGTTCTGACCTTAAGTCAATTCAAATCAATATGAATCACATATATCTCAGCCTTTTGAAGTCAGAGATATGTTTTAATACTTGCTGATTTCAAGTTTTTAAGACTTTTAAACCTTGATCACACATTTTAGGTAACTAGTTTTTCCAGAGCCTATGTGGGGGAAGGTTTTTGGTTTTAATTATTTTTTTTCTGTTAGTTTGGTCTTAAAACACTATTTACCTTTTGCAGAAATAAGTCAAAATTAGTCTAATTCCACCCAGCAGGACCAATTATCCTAATTGTTACCATTACAAAAGCAGTAATGCTGTACAGAAGAAGAACATCATTATGTGTGAACCTGACGCAAAAATGGGTTAGAAAAACTTACCAGTTATACCTTGTCTGAAAAATCTTTGGATGGTGGGTTTGTTTCTCTCTCTCTTGTTCTGGGATAGGTTGGTCTATCTCCTTTTCTGATTCTAGGTATGTTTATGGATGTGGCTCTGGTTTAATAGAGCATTCCCCCTTCTGTGGGGGAGGCATGAAAGAGAATGAGCAGTGAGCAATGTGAAGGTAATGACACCAAATTATTCAAGTTAGCAAAGAGAGGGCCTGGTGAAACTGAGGAGGTGTATATAAAACAAGCTGAGCTTAACTGAAAACCAATCCTAACATAAGTGTTAAAATATCCATTTTCACAGAGCAGTTATAATTCAGAAAAGTATCTAGTGGTTTGAAGTGTGTGCTAGCAGTTGAAAAAGCAGAAATTATTAGAAAAATAATATATAGCAAATAGGATAAAAATAATTAATCGACTGTATAATTCAGTGGTTTGTGTGTATCTTGAATACTGCATGTTTTGTTTATTTTGTATTGAAAAGCCTATAGCATTCCAAAGGGAGTAAATGTGGGAGGGTAAAATGGATGATGTAAGACAGGAATCAGATTCAGTCACAGCAGTAGCCAAACCAGATTTCTTCACTTTGGAAGGAGGATTCTTCACTTTGGACTGAAGGGACTTGTGTTAAAATATCTGTAAAATTAAGGATGGGAAGCCATGGAAAGGCCACTGAAGAAGCTAGCAGTGACCAAAATCAGGTGCCTAAGGAATATAAATTTACCATGTTGTATTTAGTGGTGCTTTCCAGTTTTTCTGTGGCCTCAGGACATTTGCAGCTCATGGATTTCTGGAGCTGGACATGGGTTACAGACATTTAATGGACCTCAGAATACTTAAAACAGGCTTGGACCATGTGTTTCATGAATCTGACACTCAGTACAGTTCTGGTTCTGAACCTTGGATTTTTCTTCCTATTCCTTGTGTAGGAAATACCCAACTGCATTGTATTTTTTTTCACAATGTATGTTAGTGGTTCATTCCACATCAGTGTGTAGCTCTGATACAGTGACCAGAAGAACATGGCATTACTATTATAAATAGGATTAATCTAATCTTTAAAAAGGAAAATAGGGCAAAAGTACATGCAGAATTATGTAAGAGTACAGGTACCTTGGATGAATCAGTGGTCATTATTACTGTAGTTAGAGATACAGTAAATTGCTGTGAAAGTTCTTGGCCAAAATGTACTCAGAGGTCTGGAGAACATTCTGGAAAATACATTTTTCCTGATTGTTCACATGCTTTGCAGACAAGTTTCTGGCCTAAATTGAAATATATCTGGACTAGTTATGGCTACTCTTGTATTAAACATGGAAATAGTCTCTCCAGGGCTGTAACTTTTATCTGAAGGTATAGTTGCACACCCGTTTATGGCTAGTGCAGTAGGTACAGTAGCCTGTTTATGGCTAGTACAGTAGCAGTAATCCATGTAGGATTTTGTTTTTACTGACCCACCTTTTTTTTTCTGGTTACACTCTGTCCACAGCAGTTCAGACTCAAGTTGGGAGGGGATCAGTTGCCACTCACTGATCCTTCTGAGCAGTGAGGCCCAGCAGAAGTGTTTCTATTCATCAGGTAAAGCTTGTTCTAAAAAGCTTCAAAATGGGATGAAGTACTTCAGAATCACAGAATAAGCTGAGTTAGAAGGGGCCCCTCAGGATCAGGAGTGCAGCCCCTGGCCCTGCACAGACCCCTAACAATCCCACCCTGTGCATCCCTGAGAGCGCTGTCCAAACACACCTGGAGCTCTGGCAGCCTTGGGGCCGTGACCATCCCTGGGGAGCCTGTTCAGTGCCCCAGCACCCTCTGGGGAAGAACCTTTCCCTGATACCCACCCTGACCCTGCCCTGACCCAGCTCCAGCCGTTCCTGGGTCCTGTCCCTGGTCACACAGAGCAGAGAGCAGGGCCTGCCCTTCCCCTTCCCTCACGAGGGTGCTGTAACTGCAGCGAGGCCTCCCCTCAGTCTCCTCCCGCTGAACAGATCCAAGTGGCCTCCGCTTCTCCTCATTCCCCTCACGGCCCTTTACCCGATTTAGACAAATATAAAACACTCCCATTCATGTCACTTATTGAACTTTAAGTTTCCCTGAATATATTTATCATGATCTACCTTTGGATCAATTCCATTCTCTGAATGCTGCCTCTTAAAGGACCTTAAGGAGCTACACTTATCTCTGCCTGGAGTCTGAACTGATTTTATGGGCAGTAGTTCTGATAACTCACAAGCAGGCCCTGGTCTCGGCTTGCCACATCACTGTATCAACACTTGGAGGCACTTTGCTCAAACAAAGCAGACATTTGATTTATTATGGAAGTCAAGAGGTTTTAAGAGGTAAACTTGCAGGCAGTGCTTGGCAATGTGGAGAGCAAACTGGACCAGTGCCCTGCAGTGCCTCTGAACTGCTGCCCCTGCTAGCAGCAAGGGAGCTCAGGCTACTCCCCAGCCAGGCTACTGTCATTGTGTCAGAGCTTGGGTAGCATAGAGACACGTGGCCTAGCTCTGATTAAACCCGCCAAACCTTTTTTTTTTTTTTTTGGTTAATTTTAATCTATGTAAATCCTTTATTTGGCCAGTAGGCCATGCTGTAAACTGAGTCATTCCTCATCCCCCCTAAAGCAGCTGGGGAACTAACTGCACTTTGAGCAGCACACTGTTACCTCCCTGGCTGATGGGTAGGTTTAAGTAGTAGCTTACCTTGATCCACAAGACAAGTCCTCATCCTAACCCTTCACACACAGTTCCATGTTGTGAGTATGATGTTGATATAAACAATCTTTTTTGTGTGTGCATGCAATGTGTGGTGCAACAGCTGCTTACAGCAGTCTTAGTGCAGCCAAACTCACTTGCAAACCTCATTTCCCCAAGGACCCTCTGGCTTTTTTCCCATACTCAAACAGCCAGAAAAAAATAAGTTTCTAAGTAAAATGTTCAATTATTTTCATCAGCTGATCTCTTGCCACTTATTAATAGTGGAAGAATAACACCTGAAAGGAGGGCAACCGTGGCATTTTGGGGGAAAAGTGAGTGATTTTAATGTCAGAAGAGCAAAGTAACACATCATCTGGTTATTTGTATAGAGCAGGGCATCATCTCCCTCAGGTTGTCTTGAGTTGGTAAATGGCAGACTGCACACAGGCTTTTCTCCCGCTCTCCTCAGCACCATAACTTCTGTGTCTTTGTGCAGGTGCAAAATCAGTAGGTGTTGATGCCAGCTTGCACAAAGCAGGTATGAAATGAAGTGGCTGCCTGGCAAATGTGAAGTGTGTGGCTGGAGGGAGATGAGTGTTGATGAAACAAGGTTGTTTCTGTACCTCAGAAACAACACACCCAGGAGAGGAGCTTCTCTCACACACAGGAACAGTGTTCTGCCTTGAAACTGTGTGGTTGGGTAGAACACTCCCTGGGATGTGGACACAGACAGCTGATTCTTGGAAAATCTGTTTTATCAGGGCAGAGTAAATAAATAAGTGCTGTTTGGATTAAGCTGTCTCTGAGCTGTGGTTTGGTTTTGTTGCTCAAGGAGTGGGAAGTAAAATAGTTCTCATCAAAACACTGGAAACAGGAATTTTGCAGGAAGAAAATCAAATGGAAAATAAACACATTTACGCTTGCTCAACATGTGGTGCTGAAATTTATTTGGATTTGTATCAGTTGCATTTAAAACACAAAGACTCTCCGGTACCTAATCCAGAAATAAGTTACATCAAAGAACTATATACTGTTAGAAAAGAAAAGGAAAGAAAAAAAGAAGCACTTTTGTAAACAGACTTCAGCTCTTCAAATGCTGCAGTTTTCAACTTAATTATCAATAGCAATGTCCAGTAAGATAGGCACTTCCAAGTCATGGTGTATTACAGAAGGAGCAAGTCTGGGGTCAAATTTTTGGTAATTTTCTTATGATGTGTTTTTAGATTTCTTATAGATTCAGTTTACTGCAAGTTTGTTTTCTGTTTTTCTCTTCATATTATCTTGGGTAAAATTCTTTATTCTGGTTTATGAAGTCTGTTCATATCCCCTTGGAGCAAAGAAAATAAATAAATGATGAAGTAGACCCGGTTGTCAAACCAAGGTCTGACACCTGACTCTGAAACCATGTACACCTGCCCTCTGACAACTGAGTTCAGCTCTGGCACTGTGTCAGAACTTTCCTGTTTTCAAGAACCCATGTTTACAATCCTTCCTATTGGAAGCGCTATAAACTCGTGGGAACACCCATTCAGAACTTCCCACCAACTGGTTTGTGCATTTTTGTTGATAACTGGATATTGTTCTTCACAGGGACTCAGCACTCATAGATGAAACTGTTTGCCATCTTGCTGAGTTTCATTTTCTCATTAAATATCTCCTGAAACCTAATATTCTGCTTCGGAGTGAAGTAGTTCTTCCAATCACCAATAGTACCTAGGAAAGCAGGAACAGAAAGAACAGTGAAGTGAGCAATGTGTGGAGCAGAAAATGATTTTAAAACAGCCCAGTTTTGTTAATGTTGCAGTTGGCACAGATATTAATATATTCTTAACCACAGTCACAGTGGTAGGTCAGGATCATAATTGTTCTGGTGATACTCTGGTGGAAAGATATGGATCATCATCCATGAAGTTTGATGAACCCTCATCCTCAGAACTGATTAGTGCCAGCAACACAAGTGGTGGAGGAAGAACAGCAGCTTTCCAAGGTGGAATTAGAGCTCCTGGTGGTCTGGGCAGAGGGACATCTTGCCATGCCTTAGTTGAGTGTAGTTAAAGGTCTCTGCCTGGGTTTTTTCACAGTCAGTAGAAGAAATTGTAGAATCACAGAATGGTTTGGGTTGGAAAGGACCTTATAGATCATCCAGTTCCATCCCCCTGCTATGGCCAGGGATGCCTTCCACTAACCCAGGTTGCTCTAAGCCCCATCCAACCTGGTGTTGGACACTGCCAGGGATCCAGGGGCTGCCACAGATGCTCTGGGCAACCTGTGCCAGGGCCACACCACCTTCACAGGGAGGAATTTTTCCCTCATATTCAATCTAAACCTCCTCTCTGTCAGTGTGAAGACATTCCCCCTTGTCCTGTCACCCCAGGCCCTTGTCTTTAGTCTTTAGAGACTCTTTAGTCTCTCTACTAGATGGTCTTGTAAATAGTCAAAAAATTCATAGATTCATAAAACAGTTTGGGTGGGAAGGGACCTTTACAGGAAATTGTAGTCACCATCTAAACTTATTAAATGAGTGGTAGCCCAAAAGCCACTGACAAAAAAAGATTCCTAGAAAAGGAGCAAGAATGGCCTGACAAATTAATCCCACTCTTACACCTGCTCCTAATCGCTAGGAATTTTTATAGATGAGATGTCCAGCTACTTAAATGGGCAGTTGAATACCTCTGGGTGTCCATGGACACTGGTGATCAGAGAAGTGTTTCAACTGTTACCCAGTTCAAGCAAAAAGGAAATAGTTTTGTAAACTGATACATTTTTATGAGACAATGCTTACAGTTTCCCTCCATGTGCATGTTCTAAAGGCTCTGCGTCCCAAACCTGACTAAAATAATAATCTCATTTTCTGACTAAAATAGCATTCAGTATGCTGTCCTAAAGGACAGGAAAAGAGAGCCCAAAGCAAAACATATGTATATAACTCTTCTGTAAACTGGCTGAAACTAGCTAAACATCTGGGTTTAGCAAAGGAACTATTTGGAAGTGAAAATGTTGGGATTTTTCAACATTTTCATCATATCTATCAAAGTTCACTGACTGAGAAAAATGCATCTCTTTTTTTTTTTGTTTCTTTTTTATTGACAGATTGTATGTTGTCATTTGTTTTTGCTGGCTGGTAAAACCATTGTGAATTAATGGAAGGTAACATTTCTCTGTTTATTAACTGAAACAACTCCTAGTTTTAAACTGCCAGTTGTTGTTCAAAAGTTAACTAAATCAAAATAATTTTAAAAACCAGTGGTTTTGATTGACTTGTTATCAAAACCTGTGGAAGGTTCTGAAATGCCAGGAGCAAGAAAACAGCTCCTCAGGGTATTTTAAAATGACATCTGAGCTAAGAACTGTGGAAAATTTTCCAAGCTCTGGAAGTTACCTATGACCATTCTTTTGTTGTTGTTGTTGTTGTCGTCGTCAGGGTATTCCTTCTTCAGGAATATTTCAGTAAGATAAGGGGTGATAAGAGCAGACTCATTCAGAAGGAATGTGTTTGGCTCTTTCTTATTCTAGTTAACTAAGTGACCTTGGCAGGTGATATCAGAGACGTTGTAAAACACCGAGGTGGTCAACTTTTAGATTAAAAAAAAGACAGATAAAGAGTATTGCTGGGTGAGGCTTTCCTTTTGGCTCAACAGCTCCCACAGAGCAATATTAGTCAGGCTATAGTTCAGACCCCTCTGTGCTTCTCTAGTACAAGTGTGAATTTGCAGCCAGAGAAGTTAGGAAGTCATTTTTAAGAGGGCTTCAGGTCGAAGAATCCTGTCATCACTTCCCAGGGCTGACCCAAAGACCCCAGGAAAGACCTGCACTGTAGTCTTTGTCTGGATTCCCACTGCTTCTCCTGTGTTAGGCACAAAGGTATTCACCTTTTCGGAAAATCAGCTTCCTGTTGGATGTCAGAGCACACACGGTGTGACTGGGGTCGCTGTTCTCCTTTTCTGTGTCATTCTTCATCTCTGAGAATGAGGACTTCTTGCAGATGTCTTGGATATCAGCATCACTGACATTTAAATTCAGGAACAGAGTAATTTCCTTTACAACCTTAGGGAGATCCTGAGGTATAAGAAAAATACAGCTTTTATGTTTCTGGGCTGATTACCAGACTTTTAGCTGATTTGAAAATTATCCCTTTTGTTACATAATGAGTTTGTCACACATTTATTTGCTTTCAAGCAAAGCTAAATATGTCGTTGGATTGTGCAGATGACAGGTACAATAAACCTGATTCCCCTCTTAGCCATACTCACAGAAATTAATAAATAAGTATGTCATATCACACACAGTCACTTTGTCAATTTTATCTCCCACTTCAGATAAAATGTTCTCCTGTCTCTCAGAATTATTTCCCTGGAAATAGAAGAATACTCAAAGCCGGGCTCCAAGTAGCTTATTTCATTGGACATGCTGTAGCTAGAGATCTAACAAGTGACTCAGCATCCAAAATGGTTTGTTTATATTCCTAGGAGTTGAATTTTTTTCTCCCAAAAAATGAACAAACCTATTTTCATGGAGATACTAGAAAATGTTTTCTATTCACCTAAAAATTTATTCTCTGAAAGCTAAGGTATGTTGATATTTTACTCATCCTTTTTTAAGAATAGTGAAGTTTTTCCTGACCCCTCCAGCCTCTAATTTTCTTTTTTATTGGGAACACAAGTCCTAAATGCAAGTAGTTCTGTTGTCTTACATCACTTTTTGAAAATTTCACCTGAAATGTCAAACATAGCAAATTAATGTGTTGTCCTCAAGAGATGTCCTTGGTTGGCCTTTCCATAGGACAAAAAGGGGAACTTAAAGCTCTGCCTGAGCCTGAGGAAAATTGTCTGAGTCCCATTCCTGCATCTAAGAAATGCAATTCTCATAAGATTTCATGTTTATATAACTTGTGTAGTCAGAATTATTTAGTTAATACTAAATTCCATGGAAATAAAAAATATGCCCAAAGATACACGTTCACATTTTCCTTCTTTCTCCTTTTTCCTTATAACTTCTTCTTTGATGTTTTAATGATGCTTATTTACAAGTAATGCCTTTTGCACCAAGAGCAGAGAGCATATTTACCTTCTTCATGTCTTCATAGAACAAAAAGAGGATATTTTTCTCATCTTCATGTTCTTCCCAGCTTAGGAAATGATCAAACCAGGATCCACAGACAACTGAAACGAAAACCCATGTAAAGAGATCCAGAAAAACTTTATTCATAAATAACTGTGATGCTACCTCACACATTTAGGGGAATAATTTCTATCTATAATCCTCTAAAACACAGGCAGTTCTTTGTGTCAAGCAATGCAAATTTACAAAAGTAACTTCCAAAGAGGTTTCCACTCTTGTTGGAATTTGTTTTCATACTATTCTGAGATATGATTCTGTAGTGGAAGCAGGCTCCAGATCTAAGGAAAGGCCAATAATGAAGTAAAATGTACCAGCCTAACAAGATGTCAACATCTCACAGATGACTGACTGCATGTCTGTGGTCACAGAGATCTGATCACCTCAGCAGGAGATGAAATGAGCAGTCTGGCAAATGGAGCACACAGTTGTTACCTCTCTTTCATCCCAGCAGAAGGGAATCTGTATAATTTTTAAATTCTGAAGAAGAATTACTTAAAGAACTCATGCAAATGCCTCATTCAGCCAGTGACACAGATAGAAGGGTTTGTAGCTGATTTGTTTTGTCTGAATGCTCCATTTGCTGAGCCATGGGAACACAGCTAAATTTCAGCTCCTTTAAAAACCAAAATTCTGACCTCTCCATTTCAAAGGCAAGATGAAAACCTCTTGCAGGGCAATGAGAAGAGGCTTGAACAGAGAAAGCTCAGCAAGCATTCTCCAGAACTGTGACTTTGCTTTATAACCACCACCAGCAGAAAATTCCAGTCTTGTAATAGACATCATTTTGATCACAAACTGTGAGTTGTAATTAAGTATAAATTATAATTAATAGCTATAATTAAGCTGAATGCTCCAGTCTGGAGCCATCTCCAGCACATAAGGCAATTTCTTAGTGCAAGGCATGTGTGCTCCACAGCGTGCAATTAAACCCTGCTCCCTTAGCCAGCTACTTTGGGGATGTGGCCAGTGATAGCACAGTCCTGGTGGCTTCAGGAGAGACTTGGAAACTCCAGGGAATTCATTACAGTTGTCCCTGTGTGGCCTAACCCTTGCTTTGAACTGATATTAACTCTGCAAGACTACTGCAGGTTTGGATCAAGCAGCACAACCTTGAAATGTTTCTACTAGGAGCAAAAATGACCACCTTTCCCTCCACATCACCTCTTACCTAAATTTCTCTTTAACCAACATAGTTATCTATTTGTGCCACACATAAGCACTTGGAAAATAGAAGGTGGCTAATAATTTATGGGGAAATAGGAGATGCTTTTAAAATCATTGAAGCACAGAATGCTTCAGATTGGAAGGGACCTTAAAGATCATTTAGTTCCAACTCCCCTGCCATGGGTAGGGACACCTTCCACCAGAGCAGGTTGCTCAGAGCCCCATCCAGCCTGGCCTTGAATAGAATCCTCTTTCCTTTTTTTTTCACTACTGTATATTCAGAGTTGATACCAAACAAGCCAAGATCCTGCAAATCACTGAAGTATGTGCCTTAGGGCTGCTCTGGACTCAGAACACCAGATCTGAGCCAAAGCCTGCAGGAGGCAGTAAACGAATTGACTCCTGGAGCTCTGATGTGAGTCCGTGATGACTGCAGGAGCAATTTTCTTTTGGGGTTTTCAAGGTGATCAATCATTATTGCTGTTATCATCACTGTGGTGACACATGTCCTCAAAGGAGTAATAAAACACTAAATATGGGAGTGGAAAATGTGAACAAGGTCCTGTTGCCAGCTGCCATCCCACCATTCCTGAAAAATCTCTCTCTTGTCCTTGGTCTTTGGACCCCATTTCTGAGACAGCACATCAGGAAGAGTGTGTACAGAAGGGCTTTAGGAACAGGCTCCTTTGTTGGGCTGCCCAGGTCTGTCTCCCAGCCTGGAGAAGACACCAGACCTGCAGTCACAGCTGTCCCTGCAGCCTGATGACAGTCCCCTCACATGCTCTGTCGCCAACCATGGCCCTGCTCACCCAGGGCAGCAAAGAGCAGCAAAAACCTGCAAAGAGCTGTGCTGGAATGATGCAGCTGCTTCTCAGAATGACTCCTTGCAGGGCTGAAGAGAGCATCCTATTATTTGCTCTTGTTTAGCTTGGCATTAGGATTTATCCCCACCAACTCCATATGAATAAGGAGTTTTCACACAGCATATTCCTTCAAATTTCTTAAGTCATTCTGTGCACAACAAACTAATGTGAACTGCAAAGAGAAAACATTTAACCTTACCATTGCCTTTTAAGAACAGGTCAAAGAAAGCAGTCCAGCTGTCTACAGTGGGAAGGTTTGGGTTATCTCTGTAGTAATGAAACATGGAAACTGCAGTGTCTTTTGGATTTCTGCTGATGTAGATCATCTGCAAATGAAGAAAATGTAGTTATTAATGATAATATCCTCCCTTTATTTAAGAGGAGCTCTGTGTGTAAACAGAACATTGTCATAGGCAGTTTGCAGTGTCAAAACCCTTTCCTTTAGGATTCCTCCTTCAGTGACCATGCCATTAAATTAGAAATCTCTTCTTAGTAAGGAGTCCATAGTGATTAGCAAACAATTCCATGTGGACAGAGGTGTGTTTGCCCTGGCTGGATAATGTTTATGTTTTATGAAAGAGCCTGTGTTAACTTTAGCCTTCAGTCAGCATATTGTCTCATACATCTCACATATGAAAGCATTTACTAATTAACATTCAAAGGACAGCTGCAAAACATAAATTTTGTCCTTTTATTCAAATCAGCGTTGTCCCAAAAGTCTGGAACTGAGTGATCTTGAAATTTTTTACTTTGAATATAAAATCTGAGACCCAGAGCTTATTTTTTAAATCTCCCATATTAGCATGGGAGGAACTTGTTTAGCAGGTGTCCCTGCCCATTGCATGGAGGTTGGAACAAGATGATCTTTAAGGTCTCTTCCAATCCAGGTGATTCTGTGATTCTATGAACTCAAAACTGTGCTCTGAATCTGCCTCCCTCATCTCATTTCTCCTCTGTTTGCCCAATGCCTTTATGGGCTCTTCAGAAAGCTCCAGCAGGAGGGTCAGAGTTCCTTTAATCCCAGAGAAACCTGTAAGTAGCCAAGATTTTCTGAGAGTAGGAAATGAGGTCATGAGAACACCCCAACTACTAATGAGAGACTTCTGATTGAAAGATGTTGATGTCCTATTTTGTGTGGTGCCTGGTGTAAAAATCACCCCATGGGAGCAGTGGGGCAGGAGCACAACCCAGTCCCCAGTCCAAGTCTCTGCTCCTGCTGCCTTCAACTGGTGGTCAGCAGTGTCTCCAAAATTCACAGCAAAACACTTCTAAAAACTGTGAATCATTCAAAAATTACTAAGGATCAACAGGACAAATTAGATTCCTAGTATACTTTCTACATATTTTACTGCTTTGATATCATTTTTGCCTTACCTTGCATTTCTTATTCTTAAAATTTGGAGGCAACATGTTGTAGTCTAAATGTGTTGGGATGATTCTCTTCGATGAGAGTTTATTCAGCTCCTCCAGCTGGGAAATGTCTCCAAGTTCAATGGGAGATGTTACTGTGACTTGAGCATCGTAAAGCTTTGTTATAACTCCTGCAAGCCAGTGAGTGCCTACAGAAGAGGAATTTTAAGTAAACAAAACAAACAAAAAGGATGAATATTTATTACTGTGAAACATGCATTTTTCATACAGAAACACCTTGCTAGTGAACAAGTTATATTTCTAATCCTACAGATTCAAGAAACTTTACATGACTAAATAATCCCATTGGCTCCAAATATATAAACACTGAAAAAATTAGGGCTATATCTGAATTACAAGATAACTCTGAAAGAAATGTTAATATTGGTACCAAAACCATTCCATTAGACAAACTGCTGTCAGCTGAGAGGTGGCTATATTGTTTTTATAATTTATTTTAGAATAATCTGTTTGTTTGGGTTTTTTTTTTCCTTACAATAACTTGAGTCTGTATATTTCTGAAAGTATTGATTGAGCTCCCCTGCATGTGTGCTCCTCTGTCCAAGAGAGGTGGGTGGAGAGAGGATAAGAAATTAATAAATCTACAGCCAAGAGGCACACAAATAACTTCATACAATTCTTGACTTGCTCATAATTGAATGTAGAAAGTCCTCAAGAAAATCTTTCAAGTACAGATTTTGCTTACAGGTAAGGAATATATATTTGTTTTCCAACATGAAAACACCTGAGATTGTTTTCAATTACAGAATCAAAATGTTGGGAAATGACCCATATTTCTTGTAATATGAACATTTACTGACAGGAGAATACATTCACATACTTAAACATGCTCTCCTGTTTCTTTCACACAGACATTTCCCAAGTAGTTTGAGCAGAGAACATGAAACACAAAATCAAGGCTTCTTGCAATTAACATTGAAAATGAGAACTTACCAGATTTGGGATAGGAAACCAAAAGGACATCATCTTCTCTAGCATCAAAAGTATCCAAGGATTTTAAAAGCTCTGGAGAAGACCTGGTGGTAAAGGGAATCCCCTTAAATGTGTGTAGGAGCTCTGCCTCACCTGAGCTGGACATGGTTGCTTAAGTCTTGGGTTCCTGCAAATCAGATAACAGGGATAGGAGGAAGATTTAAATGTCACTTCTTAGTCAGGTGGCTGGAAGTGACAAACTGAGACCGAGCAGCACAAACCTCATGCTTATATACTTTGCTGCAATGCCCTATCAGATATTGATTTGTTTTTTCAGGTAGTTGATAAAGGCAACTGAAATATTAGAGCTAACTTAATAAATAACCACAATGCTGAGTCATGAAAAATGAATCCCATTTGTCATTTATTGGCTCTCCAGATAAAGAAATGAGGTAATGGTCAAATTTAATTGTGAAAAATAATGACAATTAACATTACATTAAAATATGCTTAATATGATTCTTCTGTAAGTTATGTTTTGTTGGAAAATATTCTTACCTTCCAAGGAAAAAGCTGCATCTTAAAATAATGTTGATTTTTAGAGAAACAATGGTTTTTTTATGTGAATGAAAATTTTTTTGTTTGTTTCATTTTATCAACTATACAACAGCTTGAAATTTCAAAAGTGCAAATTGATTCAAAGTGCTTGAATCTTGTGAGGCACAATCATTTTTTAAGATGTTATATGTCTCCACAAGAAGAGTATAAGCAACAAAAATCCCAAAATGAAAATAGATATTTAAATAGATGTATTATATAGATATTTAATGTTGCTTTTAATCCTGTGTGTTTTGTGACTAGAAGTGGTTGAAGATTTTTAAATCTTTCCACAGAATATGCAGATTTATCAATACAAAAGTCACTTTCAGGAAAGAGCCAGTCCTCCATTAATTATCTGTTTTCAAATGTTTGGGTTTGGTTTTTTTCCATTTGAATCTGTGGAAACTATCATTAACGTTTTTCAAACAGAAAACTTCACTTTTGTTTAATGTGACCTTAAGTAATGTGAATGTATCCCAGTAAAATAAATAGCTCAGTTATGAACTAAAACATTTTAGAATGTTTAGTATTTTCAATTTTCCCTTCAATGGTCACAAATTAATTTACTCTTTTTTACATTCTTTTCTTCAAAAATCCAGTGGCTTCACTATTCCTATTGAAAGAATCCTCCAATATATTCAGCCAAGGCCCTTCAATATCTTCAACTCAAAAACCTCCTTGGAAATCTTGGTTTAAAATTAAGCAATGCTCCAGGAATTTTCCAGCTTTACCAATGTTCTTTTTTTATCATAAATAACAAGTTAGGTTTGGTCAGAGGAGCTGATTCCCAGATGTACTCCCCTGAGCCCTGGTGAGAAATTAATAAATAGACATATCCTTCCAACAAACACCTGAGCAGCCAGGATTGCTCACAAGAAATAAGAACACTTACCAGCTTCTGTGCTTGCTTATTTCTAATCCAATTTCCACAAAAGCCAGCAATGTAAAGTTGATTTCCTGCACCCCTCTTTCCTTTCTCAACCTCAAAGAGAAGTGATCTTCTCACCTGTAAAGTTGTCCTTAAACATTTTTCACCTACAAAACATGGCCTGTGCCATCAGTAAACTCAGAATTTCTCTCCTGCAGGGCCAGGTGGGGTTGAAAATCATGGAAAATGCACTCTGGAAAGATGTTCCCTATTGCTAAGGATGAGAGGTGGTGGGGAATCTTTCCAGAGAGTCAGTGGGGGTATAAGAAACACTTGGATATAGGTGCTCAGGTAGGAATTAGGGAATCTCCCAGAAGAGCTCAACATTTTCCTCCTGCCCCCAGGCTAAACACCTAAGCCACTGCTTCATACCTTAAGATGTGAATACTCAAAAACCTATCTCTGTCAGCAGATTTCACTTTGGTTACTTCAGGTATACAAACTATGTCCAAAGGCATAAAAAACCCTGTTCCTGTGTTATTCTGAATGTGCATATTAATCTGAATATACAGAGAGAGATATTTCCAAGGTTGATTTTGCGAGTCATCATTCCAGTTACAGGCACATAGCACAAGCTAGTAAAACTTTACTGCCTTGACCTGGCAGAGGTAATCTCATTGTAAAATGTTTTGCATATTTACCAGGCTTATTCTCTTTCA